>NC_056735.1:448523448-448823448 GCF_019279795.1 Protopterus annectens | reverse complement strand
AATGTGTTCTGTTTTATGCTAGAAGGATTTATTTGTTGTCATGGTTATGTGTTTATGGTAGTTTTTAATTTCTTTATTTTTTTTATTGTTATTTTGGTTTACAATATGCCTACACATATTTACACATACTTGTGAATTTTCTGTATATGGACATGGATGTACTGTTTAGAACAGAGGTTGGGGGTGATTCATGATTTTACAAAGTTAGAGAAATTAAAACTGTGTAGGAATTGCTGTTCACATACTTTTACTCTTTCAGTTATATTCTGCCAGTTAAACCTGTTTAATTATTAAGGCTTTTAGAGGCTTTGTGTGTTATGCACACTAACAATACATGCTTTAGAGTTTTTATTTAAAAAGTAATTGAACTACACATAACATGATTGTATTTTATGAGTTAACAATGTGTATGTTTTTTTTAAATAACTTAAAAAACTGTAAAGGGCTTTTTGAATTGCAGAGAGGGTGCACTAATTAAGCAACTTCTTTGTTAACTTGACATGTGACTTGTTTCTTGTATTTAAAGAGTTGTGTGCACAATGGACGTTTTTCGTATGAAGTCCATGTAATTTGGATGAAAGTGCTCAGTGTTGTGAAATAAAAGAATCTTGGTTTCACTTCTGCCTCCTGTTGGTGGGAACAGACAAAGAGAAGGGTGTCAAGTGTTAGAGTCTCTAAAATAAATGTGTTTGTAGAACTTGATCAAAGCAGGGGATTACATACACAAGTGAATACAACATATCGAACAACCCTTTTGTGAAAAAACAATTCCTGGAAAAATAATTATCTGCAAAAAGGCTATTTTTCCAGGAATTGGTTATTTACAAAAGGGCTATTCAATAAGTTGGATTTGCTTGTGTGTTGGTTCCTTTCATTCTGCAGGTTACATTTGTTTTCAAGTTTATTACAATAATGCTGTTTATTTGTATTTATATAGTTTTAGATGAGAGGTTGGAAGTCTGGTCATTGTTATTTGGCAACATTTGTTACTGCACTTGAGCTCAAAGCCAGTTTACTTTACATTGGAAGGGCTCTTTTTCACTCTGGTTGGAGCAGAGAACTAAATTCAACCCATCCAAGGTGGTAACTACTGGTCAATAGCTTACTGTGTTTTTATCTGCTTGGCCTGAGGGTTTAACTTTGTAAAAGTATTTCATCCTGCTTGTATAAAACAATTACCTTTTTCTGTGATTGTGCTCATTTACTCACAGCTTCCTTGTGTCTAGCCAGTGATTGAAAGTCTTGGATTGCTTCTAAGATCAGCTGGCCTACAAAGCTGGTATAAGTATATTTTTTGCATTTGCTATGTTTCAGTGATATTTAACACTTCTGTGCTGAATTTTCTTATTTGGTTTAATTTATCACTGTTTGTCAGTCTGCACTTGTTAAAGAAACTCCACCTGTTTGTTACTGTACTGCTCTTAGGTTGTTTTAACAATATTTTGATATTTCCTAACCTCCTCTGACACTGCAAAAGCTGTACTGAGTGAGTCTACCAAATGTTTCTAAGCTTTGCAACATTTTCAGGATCATAGGAGATTACTAGGCTAATGCCCTTGGGGCCCTTACAAGCATAGCCAAGAGTTTATCCCCAAAAAGTAACCTCGGTTAGCACCTGTCGCTCCTGTCAATGAGGGACACAGGTGGAAGCCTTGGTACAAATTTGTGGTTTCTCATCCACTCATGAAGGTTGCACTTGAAGAGGAACGGCAAAGTACACTGTTTGATGTGTATTGTAGTCTGTTCAAGAGACGGGGTAGCCTCTGGGAGTCAAACTTGTCTCTCCAGCAGGTTTTGTTGATGTCTCATATTAGATTCAGGCCTTTCAAGTGGGTAATGCATGAGGAGTCAGACTTATGAATATGGAGCATCTCTAGTAGGGCAGGGTCTGAGATTGCCTTGTAGGCAAGGCACAGATGATCTCTGAGCAATCTGTATGATACCAAGTAGAGTGATAGTGACTTGAGCCTGTCCACATAGAACAGGTGTTGGAGGCCATGGATTCTCTTTGTGTGGCACTTCTGTGACCTTTCCAGTTGGTGCAGATGTTTGGAGAGGTACATACCAAACATGGCATTATACTCAATTATTGGTGTAATGAGGGAGGAATATAGAGAGGTAATAACCTCCTTTTTTCTGTATGTAATCCTTTTACTTATGAGATGAGCCAAGTAAAAGGCTTTTTTGACCACTGCAGCTACATAATGGTCGAATGTGAGATTGTTATTAACCTGAGCACCTAGGTCTCTCACCACAGGTTGTGTGTTTAGGGGGTTGCTGTTGATGTGGTAATCAGTAGGGGCCATGTTTCTGGAGAATGGTATGATGATACATTTTTTTGCATTTAGTTTAAGGCCATGACTTTGGCACCAGTCAATAGTTGCCGTGTAACCCTCTTGCAGTATGTTAACATAATTTGGCGAGTCCATGACAGCAACCAGCTTATTGTCATCTGCAAACTTGGTCAACCACAGCCCTGTTGTCTTTGCCTGAACCTCTGAGAAGTAGATGCCTAACAGTAGGGGTCCCAGGACAGATCCCTGGGGAATTCCACTAGTGACAGATCTGCTATCAGAGGTGGAGGTGCCTATTTTGACCTTGATGGTCCTGTCAGTGAGTCAATTGGCCACCCACCTGATGAGATAGGGATTTATGCCAAGTTGTGTTAGCATTTTGATGGTGCCTGAGTGGGGGATTGTGTCAAAGGTCTTGGTCAAGTCAAGGTAAGCTGTATGTACTGACTTTCCCTCATCCAGGGCCTTGGTGACAGTCTTAAAAAAGTCAACCAGGTTCAACACGCAAGATCTACCCTTGCCGAATCTGAACTGGGTGAGGTCAAGTGCTTGGAGATTGCTTATGTCCTTATTTATGAGATCCATAATAATTCACTCCAAGGCTTCATGTCAGACTTGTCAATCTAATGGAGTCATAGTTTCCAGGGTCAGTAATGGTACCACCTTTGTGCATGGGGACTGAAGCCTGTACTTAGCCTGTGGTTGAATAAGGTGCTCAATGGTGAAGCCAGTTTTTACTGCAGATGGTGCATAATACAGCCTGTGATACTATCTGTTCCCATGGAAGCTGTGTTCTTTGCCTTGGATAGGGCCTTCAACACTTGATCGGCACATATGTGAGGCGCAGGATAAGTATCAGGGATGTTGAAAGGGACTTTGGGGGGACGGGGGGGGTGACGTTTGCACTGAACCTATCTGCTAGCAGGTTGGCTACGTCAACAGGATCAGTATAAGTGATACTGTTATGTACTAATTTGGAACACACCTGGGCTTTGCCATGAAGGTCCCTGACATAACTGAAGAAGGCTTTGTGGCTTCCCTTTGTTTCAGAGGCTAGTTTTGATTCACAATTGGCTTTGGAGGTTTTCATTAGTGATATAATTTGCTTGTTGAGGCTAAGGAGGGAGTTTTTCCAATTTGGAATTTGTTCCTTTTTATCCTTGGACAACAGATTCTTCCTTTTGTTGTAAAACCTGTTGACAGAGGATGTCCATCAAACAGGTTTGTGTTTCTTTGAGGAGCAGGTTTTAGTTCTGTTGAGTATGACTGAGTCCATGCAGTTGTACAAGTGCTTGTATACTACATTGGCGTACTGTTCAGCACAGCTATCTGCATCCTCTGAGGGGGGCTGTGGTGTGAAGCTACAGATACCCTCCCTTAAGAGATTGTAGTCAACTTTTGAGAAGTATTTTAGCTTGATTACAGCTGGGGGGTGGGTGGGATAGAAACTTTGAATGAGACAGTCAGATGATCTGATCTCACAAGGGAGAACATGCTATAGAACTGGTGCAGCAGTCACACATGTTGATGAGAACCAAGTCCAGAATGTTAGTTCCCCTTGCGGGGGATGAAACGAGCTGGCCTAGTGCATTAGAATTGATGAAGTCAAGGAATCATTGAGTGAGTGCATCAGTGCAGGAATAGTTCCCTAGTCTATGGTGGGGTAGTTGAAGTCACCAAGGATCAGGGTGTTAGGTGGTACCTTGATGGAGACAAGTAGATCCAGGTAAGAGGAATATGTGTCCTGAGTCATGGAGGTAGGTCTATAGCTGGCTATAACTTGGATGGGTGTCTTGCTAACTGCCAGTTGCACTTGTAGTAGTTCCAGTGCATCATGGTGGCAGACCAGTCTGGAGGTGTGCCTATTCATAATGAAGATAGAAACTTCACCACCCTTAGTCTTCCCAACCTCATTTTGGGGTCAGAATATGTGGAATGTGGTATAGTCTGGTAAGACTGGGGTGCTCTCCACAGCCCTGAACCAAGTTTCTTTGACCACACAGACATTGGCATCTTCCAGTGCAAGGAGAGCCTCCAGTGAGTGCATTTTCAGGTTAAGGATCCTAATGTTTAATAGCATGACTTCCAGTTTACTTTTTGACAGATCTTTTATGCTGGAAGATTTGTCTTTGGGAGCTTGCCTAAAAAAGGCACAATGAGGGAGGTGAAAGCGTTGGCCAGGATCTGAAATCCCAGTGTTGACAGGTGGAGGCTGTCTCTGGCAAAGGAATGAGGCCTGTCAACCATGTAATCCTAGGTAGACAGATACTGGATCCCTTTCAAATGACACCAGAAACTAAGCCAATTGTTGAAGTCAATTATTGTTTGTTGGTATTGTGGTAACATTCTTCATGAATGTAGGATGCTCCTTAGGGCTAGGGTCATACCTTCCTGAGACACATAATCTGAGAGCTCACTCATGTCTCTCTTCATATAGTCCAGGGAGGTACATCTCAAGTCATTCACTCCAACATGGACAATGACAGAGTCATACTTGTACTTGTTGTTGAGAGACTTAAGTGTGTGCATGATGTGGTGTATTCTGGCACCAGACAGACAACTGACCATGGCCTTCTCCTTGTCGAGCCTGGTGAGGGTGACATCAGTGTGTTTCACAACTGAGTTGCCTATCACTAGTATGTTTGGTTTACTGTTATTATTACCAGAAAGGCTTATCCAGACTCTGATACACTTTGCTGTGAAGGAAAGGTTAGTTTGCTTTTATTTTTTGTATTTTGTATATTTTAAATACTTTAGTTTGTTTTCTTTACCTTGTGTTTTACCTGCATTCTGCTTTAACAGCATATTACAACTTCAAAAGAGACCACAGCTCTCTCTCTCTTCTGAGTCAGGTAGAATTTTTTTTCTCTGCTTTCCCACCCAGTCATAGTTGTCTTGTTAAATACCACTGTCTTTCTAGTTGCCTGCCTCTTATGTTAATCTGACCATATATCTCATTTCCTCTCTACTTTCACTGGCTTGTGAAATAATCACTAAATCAAAAACCCCTCCCCTTCAACTATTTAAATTTATTGGCCATCCTACTGTATTCCATAGTACCAGAATACAAAAGTGACCACCCCTTTCAACCCATCTTGCTGTTTTAAAAATAGTGACTCTCCACTAAACCTTAACTTTTTAAACAGGTAAAACTTAAGTTACCTACTTTTACGTCTACCTTCTCTAGTGCACACTGCAGTGTGCATTTTTTTTTATCTTAATTTTAAGCATCCCTTTGACTAGCACTTTCTCTAATACCTGCTGGAAAGCACTAGCAAGCCTTAAACTGATACAAGCACTCAACCCTCCTTGTTAATAAGGAGAAATTAATAGTAGGCACTAAACAGCCTATAATTGCAAAGTACCTTGCTAAGGTAAGGGAAAACAGCTCCTGTACTTTACAAAAAAAAAAAGAAAGAAAAAGCATCAAACCAGGCATGTCCAAGTGTCAGCTTCCGGTGATTTCTCCTGTCCACCTGGTGAATCTGGGCATACTGGGGCAATGCAGCAATTGCCTCATGTACACAGACAACCCTCTCCTCCTACTACCCAATACTACAACCTGTGAGAGATGCACTTACATAGCCAAAACGGAAGCAAAGCTCTCTCCACCCAAGATTGTTCTAGACAGTCAAGAGGAGAAGGTTAACACCCACACTACACCTCAAGCAGTGCATAGCCCTTCTAAACCCACACCACCAACACCCACATATAGCAACACTAAATCCACATATGCAGAAACCCTTAACTGTAACCTGCCCAAGCAACAAGGACCTCTGAAGCTGAAACGCAAACAAACACCAATCACAACCAAAGTGTCACATAGTTCACAACACCTGTGTCTCACCCAGCAACAGCCCCTAAGGCAAGACAATATACCTAATACTTTAGTCATAGGTGACTCTATAGTCCGGCATACTGATGTCCCTCTCACCAGGTTGAACAAGGGGAAAATTACAGTCAGCTGCCTGTCGGGTGCCAGGATCCGCCACATAATGCATGCACTCAAGTCACTCCACAACAAGTACAAATATGACTCTGTCATTGTCCATGTTGGAGTGAATGACTTGAGACGTACCTCCCTGGACTACATGAAAAGAGACAAGGAAGAGCTCTCGGATCATGTGGCCCAGGCAGTTATGACCCTAGCCCTGAGTAGCATCTTGCCTTCGCCCAGAATGATACCACAATATAAGGACAAAATTATTGACTTCAATAATTGGCTAAGCTTCTGGTGTCATTCAAAGGGGATCCTGTATCTGTCTGCCTGGGATGACATGATTGACAGACCACAATGCTTTGCCAGAGATGGTCTACACCTGTCGCCTCTGGGATTCAGGTTACTGGCTAAGGCTCTTGCCACCCCTATAGTGCCTTTTTTAGACAAAGTTCAAAGGACAAAACAACCACCATAACAGGTACAAGCATGCAAAATCTGAAGGTAATGCTACTCAATGCCAGAAGTCTAAACCTCAAAATGCACTCTCTCGAGGCACTCCTAAAAATGGAGAACATCGATATCTGTGCAGTAACTGAGACCTGGTTCAAGGCTCCAGAGAGCACCCCTGCAATACCAGGCTACAACTCTTACCACACTTTTCGGCCACCCAAGCAGGACTGAAACACTAAAGGTGGAGGAGTGTCAATATTCACCAAGGATATTCACACCACCAGGCTAGTTGCCCAACACAATGCGTCTGAAATTCTCCAGGTGCAACTAACACTAGGTAAGACTGCAATCCAAATTGTAGCTTGCTATAGATCCCCCGCCATACCCCAAGATTCTCACTACACCTTTCTACACATACTGGAAAATATTAAGATAGAACCAAACACCCTAATACTGGGTGATTTTAACTACCCTGCCATTAACTGGGAAAGCTACTCATGTACCAACACCTTTGCCCAACGGTTCTTGGAATTCATAAATTCCAACGCCCTGGATCAACTAATCCATAGTCCCACCAGGGGCTCCAATATCCTAGACCTGGTCATTACCAACATGGGAAATCGATGCTCCACACCTATGGTCACCCCCTTGTTAGTCACGTCTGACCATAAGCTAATCACCCTTAACATCCATATCCCACCCCCCCCCCAGTAAGGAAACCTCCATAAAAAACTTCTCCAAAGCCAACTTCATGCTACTCAAGTCAGAAGTGACAAACTTCATGACACCCATGCAGACAGGAGCTGAAAGTATAACTGCTGAGTCCTACACTAAGGCTCTGTACGAGCACATCCACTCATGTATAAATCATGCCATTCCAAATAGAACCAAGATGCTCTCATCCAAAAAAAGAAGCCAATCTGGTGGTCCCCTGCCATAAACAAACTTTACAACAAAAGGAAGAAACTGTTGCAGAAAAGAGGAAAATCCCAGGATGCAAAAAACTTCCTTACCACCCTCAGTAAGAAACTGAAATCCCTCATAAAATCCTCCAAAGCTAGTTACGAAAATAAAATTGCCAAAGATTCCAAAGACAACAACAAGGCATTCTATAACTATGTCAAGAATCTAAATGGCAATGCTCAGATCTGCTCTGAGCTAAAACAGAATGGCATTAAATATACCGATCCCAAGGATATTGCTAATATCCTGGCAGATCGATTCAGTGCCAACTTCACCCCCCTCTCACCCCCTAAATGGCCCATCGCAATACCGGGAGATTGCCAAATTCCAGTAACAACGGCCACACAGGTAGAAAACGCACTCTCCAAAGCTAAGAATACAGCATCCATGGGACCAGATGACATCCCAGGCTGTGTACTACATGAACTACAATATGAACTGGCACCTCACCTAAGTGTCATGTTTAATCATAGCCTCACCTCAGGTTTTGTGCCCACTGAGTGGCACACAGCTACAGTTATCCCACTCCACAAGGGGGGATCCACCTTGGATCCCGGAAACTACCGTCCCATCAGTCTGACAAGCCTTATCTGCAAGGTCATGGAGCGTATTATCATGGAACTTATAAACAAAGACATTGGCAACATTCAAACACTGGACCCCACCCAGTTTGGGTTTGTGAAGGGCCGATCTTGTCTCCTGAACTTGATTGACTTCTTCGAATCAGTCTCCAGAGCCATGGACAAGGGTAAGGTGGTCCACACAGCCTATCTAGACCTTGCCAAGGTCTTTGACACCATCCCCCACTCTGGAATCATAGATAAACTTACTAAGCTGGGCATTAATCCCTACGTCACCCAATGGGTTGCTAACTGGCTTACTGATAGAACCCACACTGTAAAAGTAGCAGACTACAAATCCAGCTCCAAACAAGTGACAAGTGGAGTACCTCAGGGTTCAGTCCTGGGACCGCTCTTGTTTGGCATCTACTTCTCTGAAGTACAAGCCAACACTAAGGGACTCTGGATAACAACGTTTGCAGATGACTGCAAACTGGGAGCCATTATTGAATCCCCAAATGATGTGGATACTCTACAAAAGGGCCTTACAGAAACAGATGCTTGGTGCCAGAGCCATGGGCTCAAGCTCAATGCCAAGAAATGTATAGTTATCCCCTTTGGGAAAAAACATGTAGCCGTGAATTACTATATAGGTGGCAGTACACTAAACTCCGAAAGTTTGATAAGAGACTTAGCGGCACAGGTGAACAGTGGTCTCACCTTCGATAACCACATTGCCACAATAGTCAGGAAATCCTTCTATGTGGCACACCTCATCACTAAGGGCTTTTCATCCAATAAAAAGGAGGTCATTGTCCCACTGTACTCATCCCTCATTAGATCCATTATAGAATACAATGCCCCGTTTGGTATGTACCTCTCAAGACATCTGCAACAACTGGAAAGGCCACAGAAATACCTCACTAAAAAAAAATCACAGGCCTAAAGCAGATGCCCTAGGCTGACCACCTTAAGAAACTCCAGCCATACTCTGTCGCATATCGTCTACTCAGAGGCGATCTTTGTTTTACATATAAGGCCATGCCAAGAAAAAATATAAATCCAAGGCAGGAAGCCAAACCAAGACAAGCTGGTACTTTGTAAAAATACTCAGAAAATAATCTGATTCTTTATTGCGAAACAATAGAACAGTAAAAACAAGTGCTTTCGCTCGGTCTCTGCCGAGCTTTGTCAAGTTAAAAATACAAAGTGCAACAAGGCTTTATATACACTGTGGCTAATTGTTAATTAATCAATTAAAACTTGAAATTGCTAAAATTACTAAATTGTTAAAAGTAAGACCTGGTGCATAAAAAAGAATAATACTGTGCCAAATCGGTTGAGCAAAAAACTACCTGATAATAGGACAAAAGGTATTTGTGTGCTTTGTAAGAGTGTATTCATGTGGAAAAAAATTTATGTTCGACAAAGCCAAAAAAATAAATAGTTGTTAATAATTATTGAACTGTAAATAGATAATGATAATAATGATGAAGTAGCAGTAAGAATTAAAAAATAAATAATAATTAATAATAATGAAATGCTAATACAAACTAGTGAAAATGCTAAAAACTAAAGCCTAGAAGGCACATATTATCCGAAGCATTAAGACATTGTCAAAAATAATCACAATTATCATAAAATACCCTCGAAGTACAAGAATATGCAGGAAATATTCTGTATGTGTATGTGTAAATATATGTTTAGGAGAATGTTTAGGAAAAAAAATCATTAAATGATAAAAAATTAAAATATTGTGTACTCAATATGTACAGTAAATATTGGTCTGAGATGTAAAGTGGTCTGAAAAAGTATAAACAATGAATGAAAGAATAGGTTGGAATAAATTGTTTGTCGCGTTCCAACATGAAAATTTTATATCAGCAATGAGTGAGCTTCTCACAATCGAACCTTTCTTAACTTAAGGACACTATTTATATTGATGTTGTCATTTAATTCGGGATGTCTGCCTGCATCCAGTTTAAGTTGCCATATGAGTTCCCTATATTCAAGGGTTGTCTCCCAGTCACCTCCCCTAGCATCCAGGATAACTTGCTCCAACACAATGAATTTAAGATCTATCTCGGGGCAGGTGAGGGAGTGCTTGTAAAATGCATTGGAATCATTTTGTTTACTTAAGTCATAAAAATGCTCATAGAGTCTTTTCCTAAATGGCCTCTCAGTTTTGCCAACATAGAAGCTTGAGCAGGTGGTACAAAAACCTAGGTAGACAACCCCTTTGCTCCCACAAGTGTAGTGGTGGTGTGATTTAATGTTAACATTCCTGGAGGGAATATAGAGGGTGGAAGCATTAATGATGGCGTGGCATTGGTTGCAGGACCTGCATTTGAAAGTACCTAATCGTATGTTAGAGTTATTAACCTGAGGGGTAGGTTTTCTTTCAAATAGCTCCTTAAAGTTAATATCCCTCTTTCTTACAAATTTGGGATATAATGGGAGGGCATATTTGAATTCTTCATGAAAGGTCAGTACAGGCCAATGCCTCCTGATAATCTCCTCGATGTCGGGAGAGTTACCAGAGTAAGTGTAGATAAAACTGCTCCGAGAAATGTCAGATGTCACGGTAGTACTATTTGTACCAGGAGGTTGCCCTATGCCAAGAAGTGGAGTAAATGCTGTTTTTTTACAGTGGAAGACATTGCCAACCTGGTAGCTGCCAGATTCAGCACCCCCCATCTCCACCTACCATATCCCAATGCATACCTGACATCAGCCCTCTGCCTAGTATCTCTAGAGAACAGGTCACCTCTACACTCACCAAGGCCAAACACATGGCCTCAGTGGGACCAGATAATATCCCAGGTTGTTTACGAAACAATCTAAAACAAGACCTAGCAAACCCACTTAGCTTGCAAACTGGCTATGTTCCTGCAGAATAAAGAAAAGCAACAGTAATCACCCTGCACAAAGGGGAGGGGGGCATCAACTAACCCTGGGAACTACAGACACATCAGTCTAATCAGCTTCATATGCAAGGACATGGAAATAATTATCATGGATCTTAACAACAAGGACATAGACAACCTCCAAACACTGGACCCAACTGAGTTTAGCTTTGGTAAGAGTAGATCATGCTTATTAAACCTGGTAGACTTCTTTGAGAATGTCACTAAAGCCACGGATGAAGGTGAGATAGTGCAGGCAGCCTGTCTCGACCTTGCCAAGTCTTTTGACACAATTCCCCACTCTGACATCATTGAGAAACTCTGCCAGATATGGATTAATTCCTTATGTTATTAAATAGGTAGCTGATTGCCTCATGGACAAAACACACTTTGTTAAAATTGGTGACTCGACCTCCACCAGTAGACCCATCACCAGTGGAGTACCACAGGGCCCTGGGCCCCTTACTGTTAGGTATCTTTTTCTCTGAAGTCCAGGCCAAAGTAGACGGCCTTTGGCTCACCAAGTTCACTGATGACTGCAAAATGGGAGCAATCATTGAGTCCCCCAATGATATCAACATATTACAAGAACAGCTAATACAAACAAATGGATTGGTGCCAAAGCCATGGTCTAAATCTAAATGCAAAAAGTGCATTATTATTCCCTATGGCAAAACAGAATTCCCTACAAATTACAATATTGACAGTACTCCTCCTGAGTTCCAACCCAGTGATGTGAGACATGGGAACACAGGTTGGTAGCAATCTGAACTTTGACCATTAAGTTTCCAGAGTGATGAGGAAAGCCTTCTGCATAACACACCTCATAATCAACAGCATAGCATTCAAGTCAAGGGATGCTATAACTCCACTGTACTTGACCCTCATCAGACTGCTAATATAGTGTAATACACTCTTTTGCATATACCTCACCAGACACCTGCAGCAGCTGAAGAGACCTTAGAGGTTATTCATTAAGAAAATACAGGGACTCCAAACCATGACCTACGTGGACAGGCTGAAAGGCCTGTCACTTTACTCTGTATATTATAGACTGTTGAGAGGTGACTTGTGCCTGGTTTATAGGGCACTCTCCAACCCTACCTTAATGGAAATGCTACACATCCTCAAGTCAAATGGTTCAATAATCACTCACTCTAGGGATATCATCCTAGCTTGTGACATTAACAGATCATGCTGGTGAGACAGATATGTCTCCCAGAGACTGATGCTTGTCTGGAATAGACTCCCTATTCACATAAAACAGAGCTCCTCACTGACTCTATTCAAATACAATCTAGATAATTGGATGTTAGACTACAAATTCACCCCTAGGGTGGAACTCATATCTCTCATGGACAGTGGTAGCCATTGCTGATCACAGACCCACTCTGTTCATAAATTCGTTCAGTGAACTATCCAAAAACAAAACAAAACAAATGGGGATACTTGTAATTACCATGGCTAGGTTTGTAAAGGCTTTAGGTCCACTAGTCTAGTAACCTCTTATGAACCTATGAACCTATTACACTGCCTTACTTATTACCCTTTGTCTAAATTACTGCTGTTTCCTGATCCAGTTCTTCAAAGATTATTTGTCCTCTATATCTGAGTCAATAATGACAACCAAAAGCCTTTGTGACCATTTATTTATAAACTCAAACACAGCATAAGATTGTCCAAAACTTGAATCCTTTGAAATATTATCAGTTAAACATAAAATAAAATACCATCTATTTGGCATAACCAGGCCCATTCTGGCAACCAGTTATCATCCAAGTGCATAAACCGAAGCCCCCCTTGAACACGTCAAATTACCCATTAGGTCATCATATAATTCACTGCTCAAACATAAATAGCCTTAAACCAAACCTCTTTTGTCAACTGACCTGCCAGTTATCAAGAGGCAGCTGAATTGTAAAGGGGGTATACAAAGAGGCTAAGTCGCAAGGTTGCTGTTCCCCCTGCATGCAGCCTCTGACCCCGTGGTTCAGGAAGGCACAAAAGCTTGACAAATATAGCAAGAGTACTACATATCTAGCCAAAATAATCATTGACAGACAATGTTAATTGCAAATTGAACAAATCAAGCTCCACACCATTCAAGTAGATCCCAATCTGCATCATAAAAATCTTCACTTAACTTTGCTGAGTCCAAGTGTTCTATGACTTGGTAACAGATCCTAGGAGCAGCCCATGATACTCTGTGGTTAATAAAGCATCCAGACATTTCCACAGCTGAACCACAATTTGCACCCTTCAAGATGAATCTAGGAATAATGGCAGACTAAAACAAAACTAGATCAAGATGGAGATTACACATTTTGCTGACATCACATAGGATCCATGCTGCTAAAGTCTTCTTCACGATAGTGGTTAGATCATTGATCCCAAGAAGAATTATCAGGGCATTAGGGACCTTTGCCTGAAAAGACAGCTGATGCAAGTATCCTCAAAGATGGAATCATGACAAGTCTGAGAAGCCAAACCAGTGGATTGCCCAGTGACGTTGGTCCAGAGCCCCAGTGCATTTATTCGAATGAAGATCCACTCATCTGGCCACTTTTTGTATGAAGGAATGGTCCAGGATCCCCACAGCACCTTCTTCCCTGCAAACTAAGATAGCACAATTAAGGTCTGATCCAGACCATCCAGACCATCACCCCAACCTCTTTAAAACTTTAGCTGAATGACCCTTTTCTGCTAGCTCCAACATGCACCTAGTTCGGAATTAATGAGAGGAATAACCAAGTGTAAACAATCCTTGGCATGACAGGAATTCTTCAGGGTGAAATTGACCTTATTCAGGGTAATGCTGTGACCTGACTTCAAATAAAGAATGAAACAGTGTGTCATATCATTTGGACCTAATCTGCACAGGAAAGCAGCCCAGTGCACAGAGCACATTAAAAAGGAATTGGCCCTGTTCAGACAAATTTGTTGTCCCTTCCCAGCCTGATCAGTCTTGGAATTGTTTTAGCCATATTTAAACAAAGTTTATACCAATATCCACATTTTCCCAGTGCAATGAATAAATCAATTAATTGGCTCTGAAAGCCTTGCATTGAGCCATACAAACAGAGTGGCCCAGAGAACAAAGGAATAAAAATCATCCACTGATCAGCAAAGCCCTTTAATAAGGTGTTCTAATAGGTCATGACCAATGGGTTTCCTGAGATCAGAGGTAGGTAGCACCTCTAGTGTTTTCCCAATCATTCACTAATCTCCCTGTGAGGCAATGACTGGAAAAATCTGTAAGTCTCAAAAATCTGGCAAGCCAACCTAAAGCTGCTACATGTATCCTTAAGTTGTTGGGTGCATCTTGCAACAAATATCTGTGGGTTAGGAACTGTAAAATTAAAGAGAGGTCCCAATGCCTAAGAGACTGCAGCAATCCCTTGTAAAACAGACTGATGGCATGCTAGGGTGAGGAATATGCCTTTTTGGTGTTCGAGGCCCAAGATTTGGATAACAGAGTCAATGCTAATCCTCGCCAATGAGCCAAATTTCTTGCAGAATGGGTGTTCTGAATGTGGCCACATCTGGAGCCAGCTGGTAGACCCTGGGGAACTGAAGACAGGATAAGCTGTCAGCTATGCTATTATCTTTGCCTGGAACATGATTACTTGTATAATTCAAATCAATCTGAAGACTTAGTAACACTTGCAGAATGAACCCGCCTAAGCTTAGATGACTTGTAGCTGAGAGCCTGCACCACTGCCAAGTTGTTGGAGTAGAAGATAACCTTCTTGTTAGCAAAATGTTCTTTCCAAATCATAGTGGCAAGCCAGATAAGAAATACCTCCAAAAAGGGTAATGTATCTCTATCTTTCTACTGACTAAGAGGTGGACCATTTCACCGTGAAGCATTTGCCTAGAAAATAGTCCCAATGACAAAACGAGCTGTGGAATCTGTGAACATTTGTAAATCAATTAATGAGACCTAGGGGCTTTGCCAAAAAATGACTCCATTATATTTCCTTAGGAAGTTGTCCCATAGCATTAGGCCATCTTTGTCCATCCTGGAAATTCTTGCCCTATGGTGTTTGTCTGCTGTCCCTTAGTAGATTGGCTATAGATCTGGGGAAAGTCCTGCCTGGTGAAATGTGCCTACAAGCAGAATTTAGTAACCTATGCAACCTAATTCGCCACCAATCTACACTTTGCTAGCTCTTAGAAAGACATGAATGGACAATTTGAGGCATTCCAATTTGTATGAAGGAAAATGAAATACAGAAGCAGGAACATTGATAAGGAGGTTGAAGAAGGTGATGGCCTAAGTTGGGCCCTCATTCTTTTATTCAGCCAATGGAACCCCCAGCTCTGAGCAAAGTTGTACGAAATTGTCCATGTTGTCTTGAGTTCTGGCTTTCCTTTCACTTATAAGCAAGTAGTCATCTGGGTAATGCATAGTTGCGTAATAATGTGACTTTTGTTGGCAACATTACTGTAGGGCAGAGCTAAAGGATTTAAAATCTTCACATGCCAGGTAGCAACCCATGGCATGGCTGTGTTATAGAAAATTTACCCTCAAACTGAAAACTTAATTAAGGTTAGACACAATCTTTGATGTGAAGAAGGTGGAAGGCAGATAAACCACCTAATTTGCAAAGCCACAGATCCAAAAACACTTTGATGGCCTTGAATGCCTGATCCAGGGATGCATAGTGTGTACCGTGATTTGTTGCTTTTTGTGACAAAGGGTGATACTGCCAGCATAGCTCTCTGGAATTTTGTAAATAATTATATGTCATTTGTGAATATCAACATGATTTATATAAGATGCTTGTGTTACAACTGTATTAGAACTGTATGTCATGTGTTTATCAAACTGGTCTGTACAGACATGTATTAAAAAGGTATTTTATAAAGTGCTTGTGCTTAAAATGTAACCACAGTGTGCCCTACTGCAAAAGAACAGAAATGTACATGCATTATTGTAACTGTTTAAATGTATATATTTTAACAGTGGAAATGGAATACAGGAGGTTAACTTCAGAAAAATAGTTGAAATTAAATTACTTTATGGCTACACAATAAAAGATGGTATCTTTCAGTTTAATTGCAGCAAGAGACGTAATGTCTGTACTAGGGAATTTTCTGTGTTGTCTTTAGGGTGGAATAATTACTAGTCTTGAAATGTGGAGGAATGTAATTGTTTTATGACTTCCAGCATCTGCCAAAGATCTGAGGTCTATGTATTTTTACAGGTAGATGCTAAATACTGCTAGCTTCTAGCGCTAGGGGTTTCACCTGGGATAGTCAGATGACAAGAAATGATGTCATTCTGTAAGCTATCCCAGCAGTAATATTTGAGATATCAATTTGAGAAGTCTCTTTGACAAACAGGGCATTTTGTATTCTGTCTTGAACCAGGCAACAAGAAGACCCATTCACAGCACATCTGCCTTGCCCCATAAGTAAGTTTGTAGGGTAGAGTAACTCTTAACTCTATTAGATACAGTCAGGAATATAGTGAAGTTTAGTTTAGATATATATTTTTTTTTATTTGAGACTGTCCTTCAGTGTTGTTTTAAATATTTCCTGTGATTTTGATCTCTGATGTCACTGTGAATATACATGGAGTATTTTCTTGTTATTTTATTATTTATATTAAATATATTTAAATCTTTCATTGTGGCTGATCTGTGTACAGATACTTAAGTTTTGAGAGTACTTGCATATTTATTTGGTGACACTGTGCGGGCCACTCCTAATAGCCTTGCTCTTGGTCAAACTACCATTTGTATTAACATTAATATTACACAGTAAGATTGCAGTAAGACTGGGCACCCTTTGTTAAGGGCCTTAATGTAAATGATAAGTAGTTGACAGGTGGCAGTGGTAACTACCTTATAGTCTGGACAGAACGGGGCATAGCTAGTAAACCTGTGCCAGCCTCTCCCAGGTAAGTGAGTGTGTAAATAAAACCTCAAAGAGAGTGCGTGTCAGCTACTTGGGCAGGGACGCCAAGCACTGGTTGGACAGAGAGGGTGCTTGGCTTGGTCACTCCACTGAGATCTCAACTCTATAGCTCTACCAGTTTGGAGTCTTATTGGGGATCTGGAGAAAGAGGAGAAACCAACTCCAGAATGACTTGATGCAGAGAGCTGTATTTAAAAATACTGTGTGTGTGTACTTGTCATCCTCCCAGTGAACATCCCCCCACTGTAGCCAGTGTTGAGTATTGAGGCTGCTTGATTAGTGGTCCAGTGGTGGGTCATCACACTTGTTAAAAAAATCATTGATGGAAAGACCTGCTGGATGAGAAAGATGGTGAATTAAATGAAACACACGTTTTTCTTCTTTGGGACCAATGGGCAATAATTTGAAGGTGGACCATGGGGAAAAAGAAAATGTGCTAATTATCCTGCCTGCTAGAACTTCTTCTCAGTTAGATTGTTAGCCACTTGTTCATTTCCCATGAATGATAATAGGCTCCTAGCAGCTTTGGAATTCTGTGCGACAGAAGATGAAATGGGAAAACTGAAGGCAAAGCTTCCAATTTGAAAGGAGGTCTCCTTCCTGTCTGGGTACCATGCAAGTAGTATGGCAGGCTTGTCTACCTTGACATCTTGATCAGAGTGTATGTAGTTTTGATTTTGTAGCTGACCACAAAACAAAGATGTCCGGATAATCCTGTCTCTGATTAGAGCCTTTAATGCTTAATCATCTACTGACTGGTCCCTATCATGGAAGAATGGCCCAGGTCTCATGGTGTTATCATTACCTTATTTATGTTGAACTGCCTCAGGAGCTTGAACAGGGTTGTCAATGGATCTGAGGATTTCCTTCCTGCTTCTATGTCTGGATTTCTTAGGGGTGGTGGCATAATTCATGGCTTCCTCATCTGAAGACAGTTGTACCCTCTTTGCATTTTGCATGTTCATCACTTGACTGTGTGCTGCTTTCAAATCTGAAAAAAACCCTTGTGCTGATAAGATACACTGCCATCTATCCTTCAAAACTTGCAGTGCCTTCAAAACTTGCAGTGGTGGGTGGAGGTGTCCCTATAAAAGATGCAGAACAAGATGACAATGCAAAGTGGTGAGACAGGAGGTTTAAATCTTCATGAATCCTGTGAAACAGGAGGTTTACATTTTCCTGAATCCTACATTGTGGCTGGGGTTGATGATTCTCAACCCCATTAAAAAACAGGAGGGTGAAGGACATAAGACAGTAATCTAATATGCCCACTCCTCCTGGCTTCTTTGTCAGCAGCCTGTAAAGCCTGCCATGACCAGAGGTCAGCATCAAGTCCGATAGCTTGCATCAGCTGGGAAAAACCTACTCATCATGCTGGACTAATTCTACAAATTATTCCATTCAATTCTGTCTGGGTGTCTGGGATGGAAAGGTGACTGTCAGCAGAAGATGGCAACAAAACACAAAAATGAAGAAAAAAAAAACAGTTTATTACTACTGTATTTGATAGCATGCAGTTGACCTACAAGATACCCTGTAGCACTAATATCTTGTGTGGTCCTCTGAAAATCTTGTATAATCATAAGTTTAGTTAGGGATACAGACATTTTCATAAAAACCAAGGCTCTAACTAAACAGTCCTGTTTAGTGCGCATTCTGAAAATGCCATTTTCTCTGCCTGAAGTCAATAATAGTAAGGAAAATACAGAATCAGAGTATTTCCAGTATAACTTAGTAATTATTTAATTTAACAGAGGTGTTGGAGTGTGCAAATAATTTTTTTTTTGGGGGGGATCCCGCCTGCCTCCAACCAAATAAATCTTTGCACATTTTCCATTTGTATTTCTGTAATAGTTGTTTTGGATTTCAGGATGAATTGCTTGTATTTTTGTCACACACTCTATCTTATGTGCTTATTTGTCTGTAAATCAATGTTATCCGTCAAATTAATTTAGCAAAGGGTCTTTTATTCAGAACAAAGCTAGTAACAAGTGTCTTACCTCAATCACAGCAATTACAATAGACAAACAAAAACAATCCCAATGCAAATTAGGAGAGGTACAAATATCTGAGGAGAGCCTAAGTGACTGGTATACATAATGATAAATATGAAACATCTGCATGTAATGCCAAGGAAATACACATTTCATAAAGTGCAATGGGACCCAATGAAAATGCAAGAACAAAAAAAAAACAAAACAAAAAAAAAAGGATCAGAGAGAAAATCATATCTGTCTTGCAGATTTATAAGACAATGAAAGTTAAAACTATTAGAGCTGTATGGAAATAAGTCTTCTAACACTATCTATGCATGTCTATGAAAAAGATATGAGCAATGAAAGTTAGCCTTGCTGTGCAAGTAATACTTATTCATGGCACTCATCACTGTCATTAAGTATGAAGCCAGATGAAATATTCATGCAATACATTATCTACTGTAAATTTGAAAATGCTTTTTTCAGACACCATTGCTTCCACAGCACCTTCTAGCAAGACTGCTCATTTGAACTTTAAGGTGCATACCTAACACTGCTATCTCTGGCTACAGAAATATTTTGCTTAAACAATATATATTATAAGAATATTATAAGTATTTCAGAAATGCTGAAGCTTTACTGGATTTCAATATTAGAGCATATGATTGTTTATTCATGTTATATGTGACGCCCTCCAGATCTGCAAAAATAACCTCTTAAACAACTGGTCAAGATATTTTAACTTTCACCGAAACATAAATATGACCTGCTGATGAAATAGATATATACCCCTTAGAATTCCTCTTTTATGAAATATACTTCCTTTTATATAAAGGAAAGTAGCTCCCTGACCCTGTTTATGTGGTAACCATTTGTAATGTTGGGACCCCGCTACATCAAATCCTGAAATGTGGAGACTGAATTGCTGAAAAAATTAACATACATATATTAAGTCTGAGATGCCATTTCTCAGAATATTCCCTTTTCTCCAAGGTATTGCAATCTCAAAGTTTGTACATGTAAGTTTGGAGGGTGTGGGGGGCATGGTGGTATGCAGGGGGCAAGCCCTCCCCCAAAAAGTAGTTTAAAAAAAGAACAGCAATTTTTGAGATTCACTCTTCTCCTAGGTTTTTGGTCTTTTTTCGGCTTATGGCACTCAGCATTTCGAGTTCTGACATTTCAATATGGAGCCGCTTTAAGCATAACTTGATGAGTAGATGTCCAAACATAAATACAACACAAGTCTGACCCCTTCAGCCCTCATTGAACGTGGTTAAGTGTAGGTATAAATTAGTCATACCAGTGTGTACTTATGATTTGCATTAGTGCGGTTTGGCTACTAATGCTCCACTGGATCAGTAGCCTAGTAGTAACCCATGAACCTATAAAACTATATGCCTCTGTAACCTTTTTATCAGACCATTAATTAAAAAAAATGTTTTGAAATTTTTTTTTTCTTTGCACTTTATTTCTCACATTTGTGGACTAAGCATGCACAATCTTGCAGTTTCTGGAGTAAAGATAGCAGTAGAATGATTTAGCGCGTGTGCGCACGTGTGTGTGTGGTGTATAGTTTCTTTCACTTCCCAAATGGACAAAAATATTTAATGAATTACTAATCATTTCAGCGAGTCATGTGCTGCTGAACTTCTCAAAAAAGTTTTGCTGTATTCTGCCTCGTTTAGGTTATGAATAACAGAAACAAAAGTAAAGCATTGCTAGTCAAGTCTGTTTTTGACTTGGTTTACAGTTAAAGTACATTTCTGGTTAATAGACACTGGGCCGGATTGACGAAACCTCCGTGTAAGACTTAATATGTCTTACTCGGAGGCTGCAGTTGAACGGTATGACGTCAGCATTCCATGCAGAATCATACCCTAGTCTAACACGGTCAATGTAGGAAAGTAGGGGGCGTGTCCGATTGCCGAGTACTGCAAAGGGACACGCCCCCAGAAGAGTCAGAGTCCTGAAAGTAAACACCCATGAGCGAGTCTGCTGAAATGTCAAGGAACACACATATATATATATATAAAACTATAATTTAAGTAAAATGTAATGAAATGGCCCATGTATTTGTGAACAAAACCGACGTAATATATAAAAAAAAGGATCATAATTGCCCATAGCTTAGCAGTGCTTTAACAAGCTCAATATGAATGCCCGTAGGTGTGCAGCACTTTAACAAGCTTAATATGAGTGTCCGTAGGTGAGCAGCACTTTAACAAGCTTAATATCAGTGCCCGTAGGTGAGCAGTGCTTTAACAAGCTTAATATGAGTGCCCATAGGTGAGCAGCGCTTGAACAAGCAAAATATGTGTTCCCGTAGTTCAGCAGTGCTTCACTCAGCTCAATATGAGTGCTTATAGGGAAATAACGCGTTACCAAGCATAAGCCGTTTGCGCAGAGCTGCGCAGCGCACCAACCAGCTTACCGTCGGGCAACATTGGGCAAGCTGTAGCAAAGTAGCCTTTACACAGACACACCTCTTAGCCTGACTAGACAGTGGTAAAATAAAAAAGCAAAGACAAGGATCGAACCCGGGATACTGTGCACCATAGTCAAAGTACTGAACCACTAAGCCATGACAGTTGTACTTAGAAATACAGTATTAGCACACATATAGGAATGAATGAAAATAGAACCATGACAAAGCAGGTTTGCTGTAAGCTGATAAATATGCAAAATGGCCAATCACAGATAAGTGCGGGATAACCGGCATATATAAGCCCCATAGGCGGGAATACACACCATAACTGATTGTGGCACCCATTTGCAGTCAGCATGGCAGGTGCAGGAGAGGGAAATCGCTTTAGAGCACAAAGGTGGGGTGTTGAGGAGTCAAAATATATGGTTTGGCTCCTAGTCCATGATCATGAAGCACAACTCATGCAAGGCCAGGTTCAATGGGGAGCGTATAAGGCAGAGGCATGGAACCAGTTGGCACATGATCTCACCAGTGCCACAGGCATTCTGAGGACTGGTGAACAGGTCCGTCACCACCATGCAGACCTGAAGCGACGAAAGGAGGACCAACTGAACCGATGGATCCAGGAGGCCCACCAAATGCCCAATGCCTCACTACTGAGTAAGTATCCATGTAATTAAGTATGTAAGAAATGCTATCCTAGCCTATAGTATGGATAGTTATGTTATACTATTTTAAATCGAGTTGCTGGCTGCTGAGACTTGTCTGCATACATCAACTGGACATAAGCTGATTTAAGTATATTTTCTGCACTTATTTAAGATTTGAGTGAGTAAATATTGTGTGTCTTGCATTCAGTAAATATTGTGTGTGTGTCTCTGAATCTCTGCAGTAGTTGTTAGACTGCTGTGAAATTCCTTTGTTAAGTGTTAATTAGCTTGGGGGTTTCTGCTAGCATTAAAATCTGTGTTGGTTACATTTCTAGTAATCATTTTAAATTGAGTTGCTGGCTACTGAGACTTGTCTGCATACATCAACTGGACATAAGCTGATTTAAGTATATTTTCTGCACTTATTTAAGATTTGAGTGAATAAATCTTGTGTGTCTTGCATTCAGTAAATATTGTGTGTGTCTCTGAATCTCTGCAGTAGTCCCCCCCCCTCCCTGTTTCTTGTTGTGGTGTTAATCTTGGGTGGCTTTGGAATTGCCCGCCCCTGCTGTAAATCTCTTTTTGCATACTCCACCTGGACTCATCTCATTCGCTCACTCAACTGAGTACAGAGAAATCATATTTTGATTTTGGATACTCTTACAAGTCCCATCTCCTCTGCAGTTTACAGTGAGAGCACTTGGGAAGGGCATTACCCCAAAGTATCTTAATCTGCTCTGTTTCCACCATCTCAAAAAAAAAAAAAACGTACCTCCATAGGTATCGCAAGGGATAAGAAACTAAGAGTAATGCTACTAAATGCCAGAAGTCTAAACCTCAAGATGCATGCACTCAAAACTCTCCTTAGCATGGAGAACATCGATATCTGTGCAGTAACAGAAACCTGGTTCAAGGCTCCCGAGAGCACCCCAGCACTACCAGGTTATACCTCATATCATGCTTTTCGGCCCCAAAACTTGGACCAAACCACAAAAGGAGGAGGAGTATCAATATTCGTCAAAGATACCCACACCTCCAGGTTGGTGGCACAGCACGAAGCGTCAGAGACTATCCATGTGCAACTAACAGTGGGTAAAACTGCCTTCCAGTTTATAGCCTGCTACAGACCACCCTCCCAAACCCAGGAACCCCACTCGGCCTTCCTGAGAACACTGGAAAATATGAAGGTCTCTCCAAACACCATTATATTGGGCGACTTCAACTACCCAAACATAGACTGGGAGCATTACTCTAGCTCCAACACCCTAGGCCAAAGGTTCCTAGAATTTATAAACTCAAATGCTATGGAACAACTTGTTACCACTTCCACAAGAGGGGAAAATGTACTGGACCTGATCATCACCAACATGGGGACTCTATGCTCCAGACCAGAAGTGTATCCCTCACTGGTAAGATCAGACAATAAACTAATCTCACTGGATATTCACATCCCGACTCCACCCCCTGCCCTGAAAACTAGAGTGAAAAACTTCTCTAATGCAAATTTCACACTCCTCAAAACCGAGGTGGAATCCTTCATAGCCCCCGGGCCTGTGGAAAATACGTCCCAGACCGCAGAATGCTTTATAAATGCAATCTATGAACACCTTCAGGAATGCATGGATCATGCAATCCCAAATAAAACCAAGTCCCAATCCTCCAAAGGCAGACGTTCTGTCTAGTGGACCCCAGCCATAAACAAACTATACAATAGAAGGAGGAAGCTACTACATGATACTTCCCAAAAAGGGAAGGCATCTCTGATCAGTATTAGCAAAAAACTACGGGCACTCATAAAATTGTCTAAGGCCAGCTTCGAGAGACAAATTGCACAGGACACTAAGGATAATCACAAGGCTTTTTTTAGTTATGTTAGGAACCTGGGTGGGAATTCCCAGATATGCTCAGAATTAGTCCAAAATAACAAAAAATACACTGGACCCACAGACATTGCCAACATCCTAGCTGACAGGTTCAGCGCAAACTCCCCCCCCACCAAAAGGGCAAATATCTATCCCAGCAGAGTGCTGCCCCCCTGACATCTCAGATGCTCAGGTAAGAGCTGCCCTCTCCAAAGCTAAAAAACATAGCATCAATGGGACCAGACGGTGTCCCGGGCGGCATCCTACATGAACTCCAAGAAGAGCTAAACCCAAACATAAAACTACTGTTCAATCTCAGCCTTACTACAGGATATGTACCCACAGAGTGGCGTACAGCAACAGTGGTCCCTCTCCACAAAGGTGGTGTCTCAACGGATCCTGGAAACTATCGCCCCATAAGCCTGACTAGCTTGTTCTGCAAAGCTATGGAAAGGATCATCATGGACCTCATAAATAAAGTTATTGGGGACCTACAGACACTGGATCTTACCCAGTTCGGCTTTGTTAAGGGGAGATCCTGCCTCTTAAACCTGGCTGGTTTCTTTGAAACAGTCACCAAGGCCATTGACGAGGGGAAGGTGGTCCACACAGCCTACCTGGACCTCGAAAAAGCCTTCGATACAATACCACACTCGGGCATTATAGATAAGCTCACCAGCTTAAATATAACCCCCTATGTCACTAGATGGGTTGCAAACTGGCTCAAGGACAGAACCCACATGGTTAGAATTGCTGGAGCCATGTCAGACTCCAATCCAGTTACAAGTGGCATCCCACAAGGCTCAGTCCTGGGACCTCTCTTGTTCGGTATATATTTCTCGGAGGTACAGGCCAACACGGAAGGACTGTGGCTGACCAAGTTTGCAGATGACTGCAAACTGGGCACCATAATCGACACTCCAGCCGACACAAGCATCCTCCAAAAGGGCCTCATAGAAACAGACAACTGGTGCCAGAGCCATGGCCTCAAGCTAAACACCAAAAAGTGTATAGTCATCCCCTTTGGCAAAAACAAAGTGCCCACAAATTACCACATAGGTGTTAATCCATTAAGTACAGAAGAAGTAATTAGGGACCCGGAGACCCAAGTTGATAGCAATCTCTCATTTGACAACCACGTGGCCAAAGTGGTTAGAAAAACATTTTATATAGCCCACCTAATCATGAAGGGATTCACATCTAGATCAGGGGAGGTCATCGTGCCTCTTTACTCATCCTTCATCAGGCCCATAATTTAGTACAATGCCCCTTTTGGGATGTACCTTACCAGACACCTGCAGCAACTGGAAAGACCCCAAAAGTACCTCACCAAAAGGATCAAAGGGCTCAAACAGATGCCATATGCTGCCCGGTAAAAGAAACTCCAGCTCTACTCAGTGGCATACCACCTGCTCAGAGGTGATCTGTGCCTGACGTATTAAGCCATGTCCAACCTGGAATTAATGGACATGCTGCACCTCAGAAAATCCAAATCCCATTGAGCTACGCGCTCAAGAGACTTGAACCTCAGCACTGAAATAAATAGGACATGCTGGAGGGACAGATTCATAACCCAGAGGCTCCCTTCACTCTGGAATAAAATCCCAGTCCAGGTTAGGCAAAGTCCCTCATTGACTCTCTTCAAGAGGAATCCTGATGAGTGGATGGGAGATCATAGGTTTACCCCGGGTATCACTTCTGTGTCACTGTTAGACAGAGGCACAGTATGCTAACCCCGAAAAAGGGCATAGCAAAATTAATTTAAAATGGGTGGCGAAAGCCAAACACACTCTGGCTAGGCTTATAAATGCCCTAGGGCAGATAGCCTAGTACGAACCTATGAACCTATGAACCTATAATATTCCTTCATTTATATTACAGCTGCAGGTGTTCGTTCCGCGAATCGGTAAGCATATGCTGATAGGCTGATGAGGTTGCGCCACCTGGCAGGTTAGTAATTATTCTGCTGATATTGTTATAGAATATAAGTGGGACAGCCTGTAAAAGAGTTCAGTGTTGTAACCCAGTAATAAAGGTCAAATAAGCCTAGAAGAATGATTCTGCTAGTATTGTAAGATTAGATAAGTGATGCAGCCTGGAAAAGAGTATTGCAATCCAGTAATAAAGATTAAACAAGTCTCAAATAGAGTTTCCACCTGTATTGTAATATCAGATAACTGCGTCAGCCTGAAAATGAATGTTGTAATCAATCAACAAAGGATAGACAAGTGTCAAATACATTCTTGTAAATTCTGCCATATGAAATAAGTGAGTCAACTGGAAAGGATTGTTGTAACCCAGTAATAAATGTTAATAAAGCCTAGAATTAAGTACCATCCTGAAATGTAAATATAAAATAAGTGAGAGAGTGTGAGAAAGAGAGTTTGAAGCTACCAAGAAAGCTGTAATAAGTCTGGAATAAAGGTATACTGCATTCACTACATAATGAAATGAATGAGACAGCCACAACCAAAGAGGGAAATGTCTTTAATAAAGTATAGAACCTGGCCTGTGTCCATCCCACAATTTGAATATGTTGCTGTACCCTTGCATTATGGAGATAGTATGGTTGTATGAAATGCTGAACATCCACAGTTGTCTAGACCCATATAAATCAAATGTAGCAGGATGCTTTACCTGAACACAGCCAGATATGAACATATAGGAATAAAAATGGAATGTATATTAATGTAGCAGTAACATCCCCATCACCAACATTCCTAAGGTTACATACAGGAAAATGTACTAATACATGTAGGGGATATATATCTGCATCTACTAGGAATGTACAGTATATGTATAGGTAGTTTAAGTTGTTAATGTAATATTTCTCCACCCTACCCTATTTTCACAAATTATGCCATTCCACACCAAACTGGGTATGTGTATTCACAATTAATTCCCATGGACATTTGTCCTGTTGGTTTATACATATCTGCATGTATGTTGATACATGTGCCCTGTTCACATATCCAAACCTGATGGCCTGTTGCCACCAATCAACCCTGCATGCTGTTGGAATGTCCACTGTTGTTCTAAATATGCATGTGTTATGCTTGCTGCTCAATGTTTGGAATTCATGTGTGTTTGGTTAATGGGAATACTGATGCATGCTGTTACAACTAATTTTGAGTGGTGTTGTTTGTTACTAACCCAAAAGTACCATAAAATACTGCTAAACATAGGACAACAGGGAAGGCGGGTTCCAGCGGACCCACCTCTCCCACCTCAGCTGGCGAGTGCACCTGGCACCAGTGCCCAGGCCAGGACCTCCTCCTCTGGTGGCCCTGTGCCTCCTTCGGGTGGAAACACTGCAGGGGATGGGGCTCGTCCCCCCTCTGCAAGCGTGGCCGGAGGAGAGCCTCCACTCACCCTCCACAGGGTCCGCTCTGTGGTGCATAGTGAGATCAGGTGTTCAGTGACTGATCCCCTACGCCAGCTTGAGGCGAGAGTGATGCAACTCATGGGTGTGCCTGCCCATCCTATCCAGCCCCAGCACAGCCCCGGCCTGGGCTGTGAAGACGCAGTGGTAACTGCCCATGGGTGGGGATCTCAGTTCCACTGTTGCCATCTGTGGGCTCATGGGTTTGCGATATCCAAACATCCATCCCCGTCAATTGTGTTTATCCCCCACATGTGTCATAGTCCGCCCCTGTATGCGTCTTGTTTGTCTTGTCTGTTAACCTCCCCAACCTACCTCCCCAAATATACCTACTTCCTGTACCTCACATTCCACTCTTACCTGAAAAAAAAATAAAAAAAGGGCACTCTTTTCCCACAAAAAAATTACGCCCCGTACATAGCTGCCCATTTCGCATACATGTCTTCTGGACATGTAAACTGATAATTGCAACTGGCTGTACAACATATTTTGTTGTCCTCACCCCTCTCTCAGGGGTGGAAAGTGTCAAATCTCACTCTAAATTTCTAACATATGCACAGCTGTTGCTGATAAAGAATTGGGCAGCTATGGGCCTTCCCTACATCCTTCCTGCACATCCCGAGTTTGTTTTCCTACTGTCATACCCTCTTTGTGCCCCCTTTTTCACCACTTTCCTATTTCTCCATTTTCTTTTCTTTAAAAGAAAATAGCCCGGGTGTTAGCGGGAGTAAGCACTTTTAAGCAGTAGTCAGCAGGTGTGCGCTTGTGTGCGCTTAGCTAAGCGTCGTGCAAACTCGCACAAACCCGCTTACAACTGCTTAAAAGTGCCTTAGTCACTCTGTATGACAAGGCCTGTAGTCTGCTCATCAGCAAAATAAAATACCCCTGTCAGTCTCGAACCCCGGAAACACTAGACTGCATGAATTACCACTGAGCCACAGCAGATATGCAAGAACTTGGTGTTGAAAGAAATATATCATGAAATACAATGAGTGAATGTAAAGGGAAAATAGGAAGGCCATTACACAAAGCTTGTTCTGTGTATCTTTACTGACAATTCTTGTGGAATTGCATTACATTTGTGTGATAAGAGAAACAGCCATGCTAGTAGGTAATAATGTTTCAGTAGCACCTTACAAACCCCACACAGTATCAGAGCAGGATAAACACCGCCATATTTGAATAGGTAAGAGGCCAGACCTCCCAACTGTGACTGATTTACAGGGATGTCCCTGATTTGCAATCAAATGTTACCTGTGCCCCACTGACTCCCTGTGAAATGTACTCACAGTAGGCAGAAAGGTGGGGAATCCCACATAATGGTAACTGTCAATAAGTTACAGGAGACACTACTTGCATGTCAAAATGGTGTAGTAATACATATGCTCAAAATACCCCACTGTCACAACTGCAGAATATCTGAAATATATCACGGGTGTATCCCACTGATATGTACCTTTCCCCTGAGGCTGGTCAAATATATACCTGAGAGTATCTGAGGCCTGGAAGTGTCAGAAACACACAGGCATATCAGCCTGTCTTCTGTTAAACACTCTGTGAATAGCTGTAGAATTACTTCCACATGCATGCCCTTATGTAGGAGTACAACACAGAAATATTAAAGGATGTAGCCATCTAACATACTAATGACAGTATAGCAGTTCAGAAGCACTGCATGTGCCTGATATTCATAATTGTTAGTACAATATACTTAGTTGTCCTCACCCCTCTCTCAGGGGTGGAAGGTTTCAAATGTCACAGCAAATGTCAAACATATGTACAGCTATTGCAGTTAGAGAAATGTGCAGCTATGGAACTTCCCTACACCTAGCATGCACATCCCTAGCTAGTGCCCCACTGACTTCCTGCTTCCCCCTTACAACTGTTTAAAAGCACCTTATTCACTCTGTATGACAAGGCCCCAGTACTGCTCAGCAGCAAAATAAAATACCTTTGTAAGTGTCAAACCCCAGACCTTGGGCTCACCAGACTGTATGAAGTACCACCAAGCCACGGCAAACATATAAGAACTTAGTGCTGAAAGAAATATGGCATGCATTACAAGGAGTGAATGTAAATGGAAAATAGGAAAGCCATAGCAACACATTCCAGTAAAGACAAATATCAGGCATTCAAGGAGTTAATGTAAAGGGAAAATAGAAAAGCCATAGCAACACATTGCAAGAAGTACTGTTGTATGCCAGTTAATCCACAAATCTCACAGGAAAGTACATACTCCCATGTAAGCAGTGTTAGCATTAGCAGGTGTGAGTTAACATACACACTGAGAAGAGTGCACTGGAAGAAGCAACAGTCAGGTTTCAGTACAACATGCATTTCAGTGGCTACAACACAGCCTCAGATATGAGAGATATACCAACCTTCTGACTGGCACAGCAGTGTCCACAGCAAACCAGCATGGTCCCCACTTTGCAAAACTGAAAGGCCTATGCCCACCTAATCTATCAATTTATAACAGTGTCCTGAAATCACAGTGAGAACTGCAATTACCACACAGCAGGCTGCATGCAATTACTAAATGCTGGCCACCAATTGGTGCAGAGGCCATCACATGCACATGTGCAGATACCTACAAAAGCAGCCTGTACTGCCAGTCCACACATGCAATAATATCATTGCAGCAACTGGAGGGAGAGAGAGATGAGACAGAGATAGATATAGATATAGATATAGATATAGATATAGATATAGATATAGATATAGATATAGATAGAGACAGAGACAGAGACCAAAAAAAAAAAGCCAGCAAGCAAGCCAGCAAGCAAGCCAGCCAGCAAGCCAAAAGAAAAAAGCTGTCAGAAACAGAGGTAATGTAAACTACATAATCTAATAATCTACATACTGTGAACCCTCCATATGTGTAAGCAGTCTGTATCTATATGTATATGCAGATGTGCATAGGGCAAGGGACATACTGCAACTGTTAGTAAAGGCTGGACATACATATGTAGTTGAAGGTTGCTATGTGCACATATCAATGTAGGTTGTAGTGTGTGGCATTGAAAACAGCATGCAGTGCAGGTATATGTCATGTGGTGGTGAACTTCTGTGGGACTGAGCCAGTGAGGCCTGCTAAAGCTATACGGCCTGAGGACAGCATAATACATTCTGCACAACACTGTGCAATATCATTACAGAATGGTATGTCTCAGAACTGTTTCAGAAGTGATATTCCCACCATGAAAGGTGGGCAGTCTATGTGCCTACATGTGAATGTATATGTACAGCAATGGATGTTTAGAAGTGTGTGTGTGTGTGTGTGTGTGTGTGTGTGTGTGTGTGTGTGTGTGTGTGTGTGTGTGTATATATATATATATATATATTTGTTTATTTATTTGCATTTGTTTAACCAGGATAGTCCATTGGGCTTGAAGAACCCATTTTCAATGGAGTCCTGGGGAGAAAAGCTCCACATACAGATTAAACAAAGATGAGGATATACATATACATTACATGGGGTTAAACATTGACAAAAAACTCCACATACAGATTACACAAAGGTGAGGATATACATATACATTTGATGGGGTTAAACATAGTATGGTTTATGTAACTAAACATGCAGAGATAGCTAAAAAACACAGGTTTTTTTTTTTTTTTTTTGTGTATAGAGTTAGAGTAGTATACAGGTAGGCCATGAGTAATGCTACCTGGTGTTTAGACAGTCAGAAGAGAAAAAGATACTAGAGTAAATAGTAGGTTATGAAGGGTGAGAGCAGGAGCATTCCCATGTGGAGGTTAGATAAGAGTGGAGTGATTTTTTAAAGGATGGGAGGCTTGTAATGGTATGAATAGAGGGAGGAAGGGAGTTCCATAAGCGTGCTAGTGAGAAGGACAGGAGGTTTTGTCCAGGAGGGAGGAGGGGTCTATGAATTTCTATGAGGTTTTGATTGTTTGATCTTAGATGTCTTTGTGTGTGGTGCATTTTAAAGGTAGAAGAGAGTGAGGGGCAGAGGGATGGCTGGAAAATCAGTTTGTGAGCATATGTGAGTTGGGTATATGAGAGGTAGTTGGGTAGTTCTAACCATTTCAGTTTGTGGAGTGGTTCACAGTGGTGTGTTGATGATTTGTTAGAAGTGGCAAATTTGGCAATTTTATTGTAACAAGAGGATAGTTTGGTTTTGAGGGAAGATTGCAGGTTAGTAAGAAGGGGTGCTCCATAGAGAAGGGAGGGTAAGAGAAATGTAGTTGAGAGAGTAATCTTGGTAGCTGAGCTGAGAAAACGATTATGACGGTAGAGCATGCCAAGTTTTTGGTGGGTTTTATTTATGTTTTGTAGTAGATGGGAATGGAATTTAAGCTTGTCATCAATTTGGACTCCTAATAGTTTGGTTTCTGATACAAGCTCAAGGGGAATGTTATTTTGGCTATAGATGGAGAATGATTTACGATCGATGTTAGTAGTTTTTGAAGGAGTAAATATCATGAGTTTGGTTTTAGCAGCATTAAGAGCTAGATGGTTGTCTTTCATCCAATTTTCAGTGGTGGAGAAGGCATCCTGGGTAAGCTTTAGTAGAGTTGGTATGGATGAGACAGTGCAGATGATTGTGGAATCATCTGCATATTGAATAATATTAGCCTGAGGGATAGCATGATAAAAGTCATTAATTAAAATATTAAAGAGAAGGGGGCCCAGAATGGAGCCTTGTGGGACACCAGTAGGGGTATTTAGAAAGGAGGAAGTAGCTTTTTTCCACTTGACTGCTTGTTGTCTATTGGAGAGATAGCTGTTAAACCAGTTGAGTAAAGTGAGAGAAAGGTTTAGATTAGATAGTTTAGTAAGAAGTAGGTTATGGGATATAGTATCAAAGGCCTTAGAAAGATCAAGAAGTGTGGTAGATACAATGAGTCCAGAATCTCTAGCTTTGTTCACAGTTTCAAGGAAGGATAGGAGGGCTGTCATAGTACTATGATGGGGTCTGAATCCATGTTGCGTAGGGGTTAGTCGATTGTTGTCCAAGAAGTGGGGAAGGAGTTGAAGGTGGATGCATTTCTCCAGGACTTTAGAAATGGGAGAGAGGATGGCTATGGGACGGAAATTGGAGATGTTAGTATTATTTCCACCTTTGTGTAGAGGGATAATGTAAGCTTTTTTCCAGGTTTCGGGGACAAGACCTTCTTGGATAGAGCGATTGATGAGGATACTGATAGGGAGGACAATGGCATCAGCAGCTATACTGAGATAGTATGAGGGAATGTTGTCAGGGGCATTGGTGCATTGTTTTAATTTCTGTAGGAGTTTTCTTATGGTAGAAGTTGGAGTAGGTTTAATTGAAAAAGGGTGAGGTTGAGGTGGGGGTGAATAAGACAAAGGAGTAGGAGGGGGAGGTTGGTTGTCAGTAGAGGGGGTAGGAGGTGAACTGTGTGTAAAAGAAGAAGTAAGTTTGGAAATAGAGTCTATGAAGAAAGAATTGAACTGGGTAGCAAGATCTATGTCTTGTGACTCTGGGCTTGGGTTTGGGTTTTCTATAGTACCAGGTTTTAAGAGTGAATTTATACCTGCCCAGAATTTTTGTGGGTTAGTTTTATGATTGTCTTGAAGTTGGATAAAGTAGTTTTGCCGGTCTATTGAGATAAGTTTTTTTACTAAGTTACGGATAGTTTTATATTGATTGAGGTTTGATGTAGATTTGTTTTTCTTGTATTGTGCCCATTTTTTATCTCTGAGTCGCATGGAGGTAAGTGTATTTTTTGTTAACCAGGGGGTGGCTTTCCTTTTTATTCTTTTGGTTATTAAGGGAGAATGATTATTTAGGATGTTTAGGAAGATAGTATTAAAGTGGGTTACTGCATTTCCGAGTGGTAGGGTTTTTAAGGGAATCCAGTTAATAGATTTAAGGTTGCTGGAAAAAGCTTCAGGGTTGAAGTTTTTATGGAATCTGGTAGTTATATAGTTGTGAGTAACTTGTAACGGAGTTGGAAGACGTTTAGTGAAGATGGGAAGATGATCACTAAGGGGGTCAGGAAGGGTTCCACTGCCAGGGTAGTTATGGGGATGGGAGACTAGAATCCAGTCTAAGATGTTGCCACTTGAGAAGTCTTTGGATGGCCTAGTTATTGAGTTGATTAGCTGAGAGTATTTGAAAAGGTTGATGTTGAGGGGGTGTGTAGGTGACTGTATGGAGGACCAATTTATATTGGTATCTCCCATGATTATAGTTTCATTATGGATGTTACTTGATAGCCAGGAGAGGATGTTTTCAAGTATTGGGATATTATCTCCAGGGGGAATGTAGAGAGAGGCTATAGAAATGGATTTGTGTGTATTCAGCTGGAGATGAGCTAGTATTAGTTCTGCATTAGAAAACTGGGGAATGATTTTGTTGTAAGGTGTTAGGCATAGGGAGGATGCGTAGAGTAGAGCTACACCACCACCCTTTTTGTGGGATCTGTCTGATCTAATGATTGAGTAGTTTGGTGGTAATATCTCGGCATCTTTAATGTGGGGTTTTAGCCAGGTTTCAGAAATGGCTATGATGTCAGGTTTGTTATGGAGTACCCATGCATGAAGGTTAGGGATTTTGTTTGCTAAGCTTTGTGCATTAAGAGATGTGAATAGGATGGATTTAGAATTTGAGGAGGAGTGGTTTGGACCTGGGTTAGGGTGTATATCATCAGATAAAAGTATTGCAGTTAGAAGTTGAGTTAGGAAGAAGAGGTATTTGGGTTGTTTAGTTTGGGTGGAGTGGGTAGAAGGATTAGAGGGAGATATGGAGAATAGGGAGGGTGTGATGGTTTTATGAGGAGGGATAAGTTTATAGTGAAAACATAGGTTGTTGCTGAGGGGGTAAAGGTTAGGAGAGATTTGGTTATTGTAGTGAGATTTTGATGTGTGGAGATGAAAGGTGGTATGTAAGTGGGTAGAGTGGTTGATGAGAGAAGGTTGTGTAAGAGAGTAAAAATAAGTGAAATAAGTGAGGGTTAAAAGGAGTAACAGTTAAATTGGGAGGGATGAATATTTTAGAGACATGTTGTGGTGTTGGTGAGGTGTGAAGTTGTTTTGAGAAGGATGAGAGGAAGTTGTCATGTGAGTATGGAGAGGGGTGGGAGGGGTGGGAAGAGGAAGGGGAGAGGTTTGATAGTTTGGGAGGAAGTAGGTGTGGTTAACTGGCTATAAAGGTAGAGGTAGTGGGGGTGGGTGGGAATTGGGCGTAGGGTAGGGGAGCGGAGTGAGCCCGCAGGGCGAACAGAGCGGGTAGAGACAAGAGAGCAAAATGTGGAGGGAGACAATCAGTAAAGAGAGAGCAAACCAACAGGTAAGGCTGATGGTGGGAGAAAGGTGGACAGTATTCAGAGGTGTGAAGGAAGAGAGGCAGGATGTAAGGGTAGAGGGCGCTGATGGCAGGATTCCTTGGGGAAAGAAGAAAAGGTGATAGATAAGTGTATCAGGGGACTAAGAACAGCGTGACTAGGGGTCAGGTTACAGAAAGCTTACAGAAAAGATGTAGGAAATACAGAGCAGAAGCTATTATTTTAGAATGGTTACAATATGGGGTAGACAATTGCAGATCAGAAAGCTTTCTTTATAGAAAGTTAGTTCACGAGGCGCCACTTGGTGGCCATTTATAGTATAGCAATGGTCTTGTCTGGGTGGGTAAGGGGGACTAAAGTGCAAAAGAGAAGAATCAGATAATGCAAGGGGGTTAGAATATTAGTGGAAAAAGTTGAAAGCTGTGAAGGGGGGGGGTAGGCTGCTGGCTAGCCTGCCTGAATAGTAAGCTAAGACTAGTAAAATTACAATCTTGTTTAGAATCAGTTGCTTAATATGTAACCCTTCAGAGTTAGTGTCAATACATACTGTTCAATGCCTTTTCAGAGGTCACAGTTTTCAGGGAGATGTTAGGTGGTTTCTCTTAGTTGCCCTAATGTTCAGAGACTTCCTGAAGGGACAATGCAGGTAGCTGTTGCAGGGACAAACTGGAGCACAGTTCTGGTAATATATATAGAGAGAAAGAGAAGATAGAAGGCTTAGAAATGCAATATTGAGTGTAGGGAAAAGAGTTGTGTAGACACAGTTTAAATTGGATGAACACCTTAAACAACAGTACTATATGGTTCAAACAGACTAATATAAATCAGTCAACAACGGGAGGAAAATGTATATTACAAGCATAATTAACAATTCACATTCAGCAATGAACACCTTAAGCAACAGTACTTTATGGTTCTAACAGACTAATATAATTCAGTCTACAACAGGAGGAAAATGTATATCCACACTCAGCAATTCTCTTAGAAAAACGGTTATATATATATTATATATATATATATATATATATATATATATATATATATATATATATATATATACATAGATAGAGAGGTATGTATAGATAGAGATATATAGATAGATAGATAGAATATGTATATACATATAGATATAATAGGTACATACATATATAGATATATATGTAGATACATATATATATATACAGATAGATATGAATGTCTATAGATATATGTATATATATATATATATATATATATATATATATATATATATATGGTTATAAAGAGCGGTGTGCATATATATATATATATATATACATCTATATATATATATATATATACATATATGTAGATATGTATATATATTTACATATATATGGATATGTATATATTGATATATATATATATATATATATATATATATATATATATATATATATATATATATATATATTTATATGTATATGTATATATATATATATATATATATATATATATATATATATATATATATATATATATATATATATAAAAATAAAGAGAGAGTGAAAGAGGGGAACATGGGGGCAGATGTATTGCAACAGGTGCCTGGTGACCAAGGCATGGACTGAACACCAGTGTTGATACTGCAGTACCATACCCCATTCCAAAATATTTTACCCACTAACTACCACATAGGTGGTTGCCTGCCTACCACTGGAGGTGTCAGAAGGGAACATGGGACACAGGTGTAAAATAGCCTCCCCTTTGATATCCACAGTGGCACACTAGTCTTGTAATCCCTGTACATGGTACGTGTCATCACAAAAGGTGTGTCAGCTAGGGAAATGTATGTCAGTGTGCCCCTCTACACCTCAAAATGTCCTATGCAGTATGTACCTCCCATGAGAACTACAGCAAGTGGAAAGGCCACAGACATACCTAACAAAGACTGATAATGCCCTCAAACACATTCTTTATGCAGAATGACTCACAAAACCACAGCTACTGCTGGACCTACAGAGTTATGTCACACCCATACCAGTTGGCCAACCACCATGGCAAAACCTCACAATCCGTCCAGCCATGACCTAGGGCCCTAATCCTTGTCACCGCACTAAACAGCACATGCTGGAGGTAAAGGTTTATATACACAAATATGCCATACTATGAAATAAACCATCCAGCATTTACAAACAAGGCTCCTTATTAGTAGATGTTATACATACCCCTGATGAATGTTATGGAGATAGGTAATATGCCCTGTGAGTCACCTCTGTGTAACTGTTTCACAGGAGCAAGTAAAATCACATTACATGTGTCCCAAAGGGCAGGGTAGCATATGGCAAGGTTTCCCTAGGCCCAGGGCCAATAGCATAGTACCTACCTATGACACAATGCACACACACATGTACTCAGTGCAATACCAGCTATGTGAGGTTGAATGAGTGTGACACTGACTGTGTGCAAGGTCTGTAAAGGTGTGATAGCTTAGCATGAGTTTGTGTCTGTCATGGTAGTTTGTGTCGTAGGTGTGAGGCCAGAGAAAGATGTGTCAGTTATCGGGATGCAAACATAGTAGATTGGCATATGTTGTGCTGTAGTTCCCTGTGTACGACTGCGGTGTCCCATCATAGGCAGAAGTAATACATGTATGCTCAGTAAGTGGTACTGCTGTTGAATCCAGCTCACATATGAACTGTTGTACTACCTGAAGGTGTAGGCCTAAACACTACAGTATGGTGTATGTTCACATTCCCTGGTAACACTGTCTGGTGTGTTTCCTGTAGTCTGCACAGATTACATACCGCATGCATAGGTATCTCTAAGTAGGTGCACACAGTACTATAAGGTACACAGTTAATGCTCATCTGTGTCATCATACATTTGTGTGTTGTATGTATGTGTAATGTGTGTGTAATGATGCATGTACCATGGCTGCAATCACTTGTGTGTTACAGGGTATGTGTGTGTGTACTTGGCAGCATGTATACTCTGTGACAGCAGTATGCTGGCTATATTAACAACTGTGCACATATGTCAGGTAGGGGTATGGCATCAATGACTAGGGAGGATTACCGTTTAAATTGTAAATGTGCATTGCATTCATTGCATGGGATGACAATATTCTTTATCCATTAGCTTGATACATACCCCCAGTGTGAGGTTGTGCATTGTATCCCAAACAGTGTGTTGAGTGCTGGTGTATACTAGTTTGTTGTATGGAGTGTGGCAGGCACTGTCAGACAGTTGTGGGCTGAGCACTGATATGTGGTATTGAACATGTGTATCCCCTGATAGACAGACAGATGCTATATATGGCAGTTAAGTGATATCTGTACATTAGAATATTAAGTGTGCCACATGACTTGCTCACATATTTTTCTTTTCCTTCCAGGGTGATGGTGCATCGGCGTAACCCACCAGAGCCTGGTGCAGAATTTCTCTGTGCTGTTTTCCAGGACCAGCCAGAACCAGCATAAGAGGGCTGCACTGTGGCAAGATCTTGTCCATCGGTAAATGACATAGGCATGCATAACCAGACATATGAGCAGGTACGCCATCACTGCAGTGATTTAATTAGACATGTCCGGCAGCGTGCGTCTGATATCCACAGACAACAGCTTGCCACAGGTGGTGGGGTACTTATCCACCCCCCCTCACCAGTGTGGAGGAGCACCTCCTAAGTGTTGTGGCTCCAGGCCAACAACAACAACATCTACATACATGTGTCATCATGGAGGCCGGAGCCACCCAGCATGTTGAAATGGAGTGTGCAGGTAACATGCCATATCTGTAGTTGACTGTTCTCTGTACTGGTAGTTTATGTGTGTGTGAGATATGTACTGTGTGTGTAGCTGTTAACCTGCCTATTCTTCTGCAAGACTGATATTCTGAGCATAATCTGTACACCTGTGAAAGCCACCTGTTGTACTACTGTACTTTATCATACTTACAGTATCAATGGCACAGTTGTGGCCACTGGCAATCACTGTCATATCTTTGCAGGTCCCTCTGGAGTGACAGCAAGGCAGCCAATCCATGCTGGTGAGTGTGCAATAACAATGCTATTGCTAATGACATGTGCATGTCATATGGATGTGTAGTGTGTGCACATATAACACCTACGCATAATGCATGCTGTGCATGTTTGCTGTGAGACTATGTATATCCCATTATTCTCGGTAGTTGCCTCACTCACATGCAATACACAGAGCATGGCACACATGTGTGGCAACACAGTACTGGACATTGTATAGGCATACCTGATACACATGTACACAACACACACATGTTTGACATAGACACTACACCTTAGCCTGCTACACATGTCCAATTATGACACCTGATGTATGGCCACCCTTCAGTGTACCACTTATCCTCTACACAGCACACATAATATACCTGAGGGGTAGAGGCCTACCATGTCTTTGTGCAACAGTCTTGAACAAATAATACATTCATGTTAGGCAATGCTCACTATTGGCCACCTTACACACCCATGTAACAAGTGGCTGTGTAATTGTGGATGTAGTCATGTTACTGCACTTCAGGTACAGCATGCTAGCTGCTTGTCTGGCACAAATTATTATTGTTGATTGACCACAAGAAGCATGTTGATCATGGCTCACGTTACTACACCACATCCAGTTCCACTGACCACAAAAGTACACATAGCAGTTATTGCGTAGCACCGTCATGTGTTGTGTGTGTGCAAATATATGCACCCACAGCTTGTAACACTTGCACAACATTGTTATGTCCTTCCACACATTGTGTCCCAGGGTGGAGACAATCACTGCACAACTACACACAACCATCAAGTACATGTATACTGTTATTAACAAGGGCTGTCTACACTTGCACTGCATGTTCCTGTGCAACACATAATCTGCATGCTGACACATGTGCAGTGATGTTTTTCCTTGTGATACTGTCACCCACCCTCAAACAGTATTGTGTATGTGTTGGATTGCAGGTCTGTCTGTGTTTGTATCTGCTGTACTGAGGAGTGTGCCTGTGTGCCTGTGTGCCTGTGTGCATGTGTGCTAACATTGTGTACACATTTGTAAACTGTGTTTCCTATCTTCCTCTCACAGGTTCTGATGTTGCTCTGGTGGAGTGCAGCAAGGAACCTGAAGCCACTGCTGGGGATAGTGATAATGATGATACATGTGTAATGGCACAGGGAGGTATGACAGGGCCTGGCATTGGTCAGCCAATTGACACTACACAGCAGTCAACCCCATCAATGCGCACAGTCATCCTGCCGATACATCCATTGTTACCAATGTCCTTAGCTGAGGGACAGCATACAGTGGGCATTGACTAGGGTAGTGTGGTATCAGTGGCACATGCATCCCCTCACAGCAGCCATGGCCAGATTCCTGACATTGTACCACACAGGCAGATGTCCAGGGGTTCTCGTGGGTGCATCCGTGGTCATACTGCCCCTGTCAGACGTGCCCACAGAGGTCTTTCAACCTCAGCTATGTTCTGGGCTGTAATGCAGGCACAGGCACATATGGAGCAGTGCACCAGACAGGGTCCGAGGGAGCTTAGAGCACATCGCAGCGCTATGAATGACACTATGTGTGATGTTGCGGCTGCCATCCATAATATCAGCGAGGTCATTGATAGACGTTGGGGGGACACATTAGATCCCTTCCACAACTACATGTCCAGGAGCCAGGACAGTGCAGGACGGTTGAGGCGTCGATGTGGACATATGCCAGCAACATCATCAGCTGGCAGTTGGCGTGGACGACAACAAACCCGCAGCCACTCCCATAGTGCCAGTACCATCCCCAAGCAATACTGGGTCTGTGCTGTCATTACACCGTCCTAGAAGACCACGTGCACATGGCTCTGGACAGTCCCAGCAGGGACATGTGTCCAGTCAACAACCCACTGCTTCTGATGACAGTACCCCGTCTGGCTTAGTACCTGATACTGTCCATAGCACCCCTGCCAGGCACATGTACTGTGTCTGTGGCCAGAGACAGTGATCTGTATGACCTGGCAGGTAGAGTCTGTGGCTGTCCACAAACACCCGTATATGCCAGTCACATGGTGGAACTGTGTGCAAGCATGCACACACACATAATGCTAATACCTAGGGCTAACACATACACACACACATCGCATCAACATTGCCCCATGTTGTACTGTTGTCCCTCACTAACACACACACGCATACATGTTGATTGGATGTGTCAATGGCAGACTCTGGTAAACCAAGTACACACCCTGGGCATATGATGAAACTGTGCCACCTCCTGTCATCTGTAACATTGATGCAGGAACAGGATAGCATGGTGCTGATGCACAGGGTGACTACATAGCACTGTAGTAATAATATCATGTTGTTAAAAGTACAGTGTAATGATATCGTTGTGGGTATATTTGAGCATGCATGTTGCATTAACTATGATTGTCATTGTAGTTTTGTATACACCAGTGTTAATTCCCAAAGTGTACTGTCTGCACATGTGCCACATGGCTGTTGTGTGTACCTGTGCCTGCATGTGTTGGGGTGTGGACAGTACATGTGTGATGTTTGCAGCACAGAGTCGCAGGTGTACATTTGTGAACATGGTTAGCATGGAACATGACATGGTTTGACAGTATGCTGTGGGTGATACGGTTTCCAAATGTCAATGGTCTGCATTCTGGTACTATTCACAGCCTACATAGCTTGACATTCCGTGGTCATTACATGGTGTCTCATCAACTGATACACAGATGTAGGAACCTGGTGTCAGTGATATCCCTGCAGTACTACACTATACCAGTAGCCATTCTTACTGAGCCCCACACATCCCTGGGAACAATACTCTTTGGCATATAGCAGTCTCACGTACTTGTCAACACACTACAGATATGTCCATCCACGACTGCAAATGCATACAGTGGCCTACAATGCATTCTATACATGACACACCTAACCACCACAAGGGTATCATACAGACAGATACCTGTTGTCCAAGCTATGCTGTATTGCTGTTACACAACTGTAGCATTGTCATCGGCATGTAGTTAACATAGTTTTCCAACAGTACCATGTAGGTTTTAGCACCCATGATGTAGAACGGGTAATGGTGTGTACATGCGGACAAGTGTTATCTTGTCTATCCTGTGATATTCACATTTCCAAAGGTATTCTGCAGTCCCTCTGTGTATCACCTAAGCAAGAAGGTGTCTGTATGCATATCAGCAACAGTTGCCATATGCCTACACTAGATGTCCATCACTCACAGACTTTGCTGTGTTTTAACATGTCTGACATATATTCCAGACATGAACCCTCACCCACATTAATTTATCAAAGCTTTCATGGGTGTGTGTCACATAGTTTGCCTAGGACACAGATCACTGCAGTAGCCTGCATTGTTACCAACATACATGTGTGGCCTAAGGTCTGGTAAGCTGCGGCACATGCTGGCAAAGGTAACAACTGTAATCATATGAGGCAGGCTTCACACATATGAACTATTAAAGGTCACAGGTACATATCTGTATGTGGCACACACATACTTGATGTGTGCATTGAAATTACTGTTATAATAATATGTCATACAATAATAAAAGCAAAACACACAACACATCGACAAACTGTGTGACAAACACACACATGTCATTTGCAGGATTCAAGCCCCTACCTAACTATGTTATGATACTTGATAGAGACACATTAGCACAGCGTGCTATGTACATTACTGGAAGATTTCTCTTCTCCTGCTGTATTTATAGGGTGCTGACATCATCAGTCTTTCCAAAGAAGAATGTACATCTTTTAGTGTGTTATCCCAGTCTTCAAAAAGGCCATTCCTTTCACAGAGAATTGCATGCATACACACCCCCCTACCACCCCACATACACACAGCGTTTGCAGGATTTAACCCCCTACCAAACTATATTATGATACTTGAAAGAAACGCATTAGCACAGCACGCTAGGCACATTACTGGATGATTTTTCTTCTCCTGCTGTATTTATAGGGTGCAGACATCATCAGTCTTTCCAAAGAGGAATGGACATCTTTTAGTGTGTTATCCCAGTCTTTAAAAAGACCATTCCTTTCACAGAGAATTGCATACATACACACCCTCCTGCCACCCCTCACACACACAGTGTTTGCAGGATTCAACCCCCTCCCTAATTATGTTATGATATTTGAGAGAGACGCATTAGCACAGTGCGCTATTCACATTACTGGATGATTTCTCTTCTCCTGCTGTATTTATAGGGTGCTGACATCATCAGTCTTTCCAAAGAGGAATGTACATCTTTTACTATCCCTCAGTATGGGGGATAACAATATCTGTGCATTAACAGACACCTAGTTCAGGGTCACATATGCACACTGGCACTGCCAGGTTATGTTCTATCCTATGCTTCGTGACCACAGGATTTGTAACACACAACACAAGTAGGGGGTGTATCCATATACATCACAGATACACACACCTCTGGGTTAGTACCACTGCACTAAGCATGACAGGCCATACATATACAACTACTTTTGTGCAAAACTGTCTTTTGGTTTGGTGTGTAGTTCAGACCACCCCCCCATACCCAGGAACCGCACTCGGCTTTCCTGGGAACAGTGTAGGATATGAAGGTCTTCACACACACCATTATAGTGGTTGACTTCAGGCACACAAATATTGACTGGGGATACTACTCAGGCCCTCAACATCACCCTACAGCCACTACAATTTGTGGATCCATGTGCTATGGCACAACCAGTCTACACACCCACAAAGGGGAATACATATTGGACCTGATCATCACCAACATGGGGACTCTATGTTTCACACCAGAGGTAGAACCCTCATTGTTAGGATCAGACCATAAACAACTTTCCCTGGACATCCATATCCTGTCCCCACCCCCAGCCAAGGAAATCACTGTAAAGAATTTCTCAAAAGCAGACTTTGCACTTGTGAAGACTGGGGTGGAATAATTCAAAGGCCCCGTGCTGGAGGATAATACACCCCAATTTGCAGAATCTTTTAGAAACGCATTATATGAGCACCTGCAGGTATGCATTGATCATGCTATCCCAAATAAAGCCATGACTCCTCCAAAACAGGAGACCTGTCTGGTTGGCCCCGGCCATATATAAGCTGTACAACAGAAGGAGGAAGCTACTACATAACAGAGCAATATCCCACAGAGGGAGGACATCTCTGAACAGTATTGGCAAGACACTTCAATCCCTCATGTAATCATCACTTGCACATTTTGACAGTGAAATTGACCAGACACTACAGACAATCACAAGGTCTTCTTTAGTTATGTCAGGAATATGTGTGGAAACAACCCAGATATGCTCTGAATTGTTGCATAACACCACAACATATGCCAAACCTACGGACATAGCCTATACCCTGGCAGACATAGTCTGCACAAACACCCCCCCTTACCCCCCAAGGGTACAGATGCCCATCCCAAATGAATGTAACCTCCCTGACATCACAGATGCACAGGTGAAAGGTGCCCTCTCCACAGCAAATAACACAGCATATGTATGGGATCAGACAGTGCCCCAGGCTGTGTCCTACACGAGCTCTGAGTAGAACTGAACACTCACATTAAGTCACTGTTCCAACTTAGCCTTACTACAGGATATGTCCCCTGAGAATGGAATACAGATACAGTGCTCCCACTCCACAAAGGTGGTGCCACAACGGACCACAGGAACTATCACCCCATAAGCCTGACTAGTGTGGTAGAAAAAGTTATGGAGTGTATTATCATGGAAGTCATAATCAAAAACATTGTGAGCCTCCAGACAGTGGATCATACACAATTCAGCTTTGTTAAGGGCAGATCTTGCCTCTTACACATAGTTCATATTTTTGAAATGGTTACTGAAGCCATGGATGAGGGCAAGGTAGTTCACACAGTCTACCTGTACCTTGCAGAAGCCTGCAACACAATTCCCCACTCAGGCATCATACATATGCTTACCAGCTTAAATATCAACCCCTATATCACTAGATGTGTTGCTATCTGCCTCAGGGATGGAACCCACATGGTCAGAATTGCAGGTGCCATGTCCAATTCCAGACCAGTTACAACTGGTGTCTCACTGGGCTCAGTTGTGGGACCTGTCCTGTTCGGTATGTACTTCTCTGAGGTTCAGACTAACACGGGTGGATTATGTCTAACAAACGTCACAGATGACTGCTAACCGGGGGCCATAAGCAACACTGCAGCTGACACATGCTTCCTCCATAAGGGTCTCACAGAGATGGATGCTTGTTGCCAGAGCCATGGCCTCGTGCTAAATGCTAAGATATGCATAATCATCCCCTTTGGGGAAAACAAGGTGCACACAAATCACCACATAAGTGGTAATCCATTAAGCACAGAAGATGTATTTACAGATTTGGGGACCAACATAGATCATAACCTCTCCTTTGCTAATCACATTGACAGAGTCATTGCAAAGACCTTTATATAGCCCTCCTTATCACATGGGGGTTTGCATGTAGATCATGGGAGATCATTGTGGCCTTCTACTAGTCACTCATCAGGCCCATGCTTGACTACAATGGCCCTTTTGGGGTGTACCTTACCCAACACCTGCAGCAACTACAGTGTCCACAACAGTGCCTCCCCGAGAGGATCATGGGCTACACACAGATGTCCTATGCAGCTCAACTAAAGGATCTCCAGCTCTACTCAGTTGCTTAATGCCTACTCAGAGGTAATCTATGCCTGACGTACACAGCCATGTCAAACCCAGAAGTAATGGACATGCTCCACCTCATAACATCCAAGACCCTTAGAGCTACACACTCCAGGGACTTAAACCTTAGCACAAAACTAAATAGGACATGCTGCAGGGACAGATTCATTACCCAGAGGCTCCCCTCACTCTGGAACTGAATCCCAGTTAAAGTTAGACATAGCCCCTCGCCAACCCTCTTCCAGCAAAATCCAGCCACATGGATGGGAAATTGCAAATTCACCCCTGGGATCTCCATTGTGTCCCTGCTTGACAGAGGCACAGCAAACTAGCCTTAACGGGTGCCTTCTGTGACCTACTTTACAGTGGCACAGTAGGCTACTCTACTGGGGAGGCGGACGCCAAATACACTCTGCCTAGGCTTATGAATTCCACAGGGCAGACAGCCTAGTATTGACCTCTGCACCTATGTTTATGTTGGGGATGCACAATATTTGTTGCTGATATTGTTTGCAGGTCCTTATTGCCATAGCTTTCCCAGTTTCTATGAACAACTTGTGTATCTGCGTAACATGTTTGATCATGACAGGGTTCCAGTATATTACTCTCACAAGGGATAATTGGCTAGGCTTAAAATGGCTCACAAGGGCAGTTAGCTTATTAATATATGTGTCTGTTGTCATTTAACTGTGTGCACAGGGAAGATTGCTGTATCATGGGAGGTTCCTGGTTTAACACATACAACTGCCAGATATGTGTGGCCGACTGCTATACTCAGACATGGCCTAAGTGTGTGAGCATGCCCAGTTCAGGCTTTCCATGGTTTGTTGCCTGACATATGTCTCATTTATCCATGTGTGTGAGCATGCCCAGTGTGACCTTTCCATATGCTGTGATCTGAAGTCCACTACATTTGTGGCTGTGTGTGAACATGACCAATATTGACATTTATACTGTGTGTGTTGGAAGTCATGATGTGTTCTTACTGCCAGACTCCTTTGTGTCATAACTCAACAGGGATTGTGCTGTGCCTGCAGGGTTTCCATGGGATAGTTTGCAAAGACATGTCAACATTCTTTCATACTGGCTGAACACTGCAATACTGTCATGGTGTACTGGGTCAGTACTTTCACTATAGTGCACAGTATCATGGGTTTGAGTCCCATCACTGCTTTAAATGTTCATACTGAGCAGAGCGGACTGGTTAAGGACCAGTTGGGCAACTATGAGCATGTTGCATTTTGTTCAGCTATAGCCTACTTAAACCAGGCTTGTCCAACATTGCTGTGTATTCACCAACATGGGTGAACATTGCCAAACATTGCCAAACATTACTCCACATTGACCACAGTTGTACTAGTTGGTGTGTGTGATTCTGTTCATAGGTTCATACTAGGCTATCTGCCCTAGGGCATTTATAATCCTAGCCAGAGTGTGCTTGGCTTTCAACACACATTTTAAGTGGAGTTTGCCATGACATTTTTCAAGGTTAGTATACTGTGCCTCTGTCTAACAGTGACATAGAAGTGATACCCAGGGTAAACCTACAATCTCCCATCCACTCATCAAGATTCCTCTTGAAGAGGTGTCAATGAGGGACTCTGGCTAACCTGGAGTGGGAGTTACTCAAGAGTGGAGGGAGCCTCTGGGTTATGAATCTGTCACTCCAGCATGTCCTATTTATTTCAGTCCTGAGGTTCAGGTCTCTTGAGTGCGTAGCTTGATGGGATTCTGATTTTCCAAGGTGCAGCATGTCCATTGATTCCAGGTTGGACATGGCTTTATACATCAGGCACAGATCACCTCTGGGCAGGCGGTATGCCACTGAGTGGAGCTGCAGTTTGTTTAACCGGGCAGCAAATGGCATGTGTTTGAGCCCTTTGATCCTCCTGGTGAGGTACTTTTGTGGTCTTTCCAGCTGCTGCAGGTGTCTGATAAGTTACATCCCACAAGGGGCATTGTACTCAATTATGGGCCTGATAAGGGATGAGTAAAGAGGCACGGTGACCTTCCCTGATTTAGATGTGAATACCTTCATGATTAGGTGGGCTATATGAAATGTTTTTCTGAACACTTTGGCCACGTGGTTGTCAAATGAGAGATTGCTATCAACTTGGGTCCCCAGGTCCCTTATCACTTCTTCCATACTTAATGGGTTACCACCTATGTGGTAATTTGTGGGCACTTAGTTTTTGCCAAAGGGGATGACTATACACATTTCTACATTTAGCTTGAGGACATGGCTCTGGCACCAGTTGTCTGTTTCTATGAGGCCCGTTTGTAGGATGCTTGTGTCAGCTGGAGGGTCGATTATGGCGCCCAGTTTGCAGTCATCTGCAAACTTGTTCAGCCACAGTCCTTCTGTGTTGGCCTGTACCTCCGAGAAATATATACCAAACAAGGGAGGTCCCAGGACTGAGCCTTGTGGGATGCCACTTGTAGCTAGTTTGGGGTCTGACATGGCTCCAGCATTTCTGACCATGTGGGTTCTGTCCTTGAGGCAGTTTGCAACCCATCTAGTGACACAGGGGTTTATATTGAAGCTGGTGAGCTTATCTATAATGACCAAGTGGTGTATTGTATGAAAGGCTTTTGCAAGGTCCAGGTAGGCTGTGTGGACCACCTTCCCCTCGTCAATGGCCTTAGTGACTGTTTGAAATGACTCAACCAGGTTTAAGAGGCATGATCTGCCCTTAACAAAGCCAAACTGGGTAGGATCCAGTGTCTGTAGGTCCCCAATATCTTTATTTCTGAGGTCCATGATGATCCTTTCCATAGCTTTGCAGACCAAGCTAGTCAGGCTTCTGGGGCAATATTTTGCAGTATCCATTGAGGCACCACCTTTGTGGAGAGGGACAACTGTTGCTGTACACTGCTCTTTGGGTACATATCCTGTGGTAAGGCTGAGATTGAACAGTGGTTTTATGTTTATGTTCAATTCTTCTTGGGGTTCATGTTGGACACAGCCCAGGGCACTGTCTGGTCCCATTGATGCTGTGTGTTTTGCTATGGAGAGGCTGGCTGTTACCTGAGCATCTGAGATGTCAGGGGGCCAGCACTCTCCTGGGATAGATATTTGCCCTTTTGGTGGGGAGGGGGGGTAGAAGTTTGCACTGAACCTGTCAGCTCGGATGTTGGCAATGTCTGTGGGTTTGGTGTATTGTTTGTCATTCTGGACTAATTCTGAGCATATCTGGGAATTCCCACCCAGGTTCCTACCATAACTAAAGAAAGCCTTGTGATTATCCTTAGTGTCCTGTACAATTTTTATCTCAAAGATGGCCTCAGATGATTTTATGTGTGGTCATAGTTTTTCAATAATACTGATCAGAGATGCCTTCCCTTTTTGGGATTTTGCTCTATCATATAGTAGCTTCCTCCTTGTATTGTATGTTTTTTTTATGGCTGGTGTCCACCAGACAGGATGCCTGCCTTTGGAGGATTGGATCTTGGTTTTATTTGGGATTGCATGATCCATGCATTCCTGAAGGTGTTCATAGAATGCGTTTATAAAGGGTTCTGAGGTCTGGGACATACTTTCCACAGGCACAGGGGCTGTGAAGGATTCCACCTCGGTTTTGTGAGTGTGACATTTGCTTTAGTGAAAATGTTTCACTGTGGTTTTCTGGCCATGGGCTGGGGTCGGGATGTGAATATCCAGTGAGATTACTCTATGGTCTGATCTTACCAGTGAGGGATACACTTCTGGTCTTGGGCATAGAGTCCCCATGTTGGTGATGATCAGGTCCAGTATGTTTTCCCCTCTTGTGGGAGTGGTAGCAAGTTTTTTCATAGCATTTGAGATTATAAATTCTAGAAACCTTTGGGCTAGGGTGTTGCAACTAGGGTAATGCTCCCAGTCTATGTTTGGGTAGTTGAAGTTGCCCAATATAATGGTGTTTGGGGAGACCTTCATATTTTCATGTGTTCTCCAGTCAGCCAAGCGTGGTTCCTGGCTTTAGGAGGGTGGTCTGTAGCAGGCTATGAACTGGAAGGCCGTTTTACCCACTGTTAGTTGCACATGGATAGTCTCTGATGCTTCATGCTGTGCCACCAACCTGGGGGTGCGGGTATGTTTGACAAATATTGATACTCACCCTCCTTTTGTAGTTTGTTCCATGTTTTGCAGCTGTAAAGCATGGTATGAGGTGTAACCTGTTAGTGCTAGGGTGCTCTTGGGAGCCTTGAACCAGGTTTCTGTTACTGCACAGATATCAACATTCTCCATGCTGAGGAGAGTTTGGAGTGCATGCATCTTGCAGTTTAGACTTCTGGCATTGAGTAGCATTACTTCTAGTTTCTTATCCCTTGTGATACCTATGGAGGTGGGTTTGTCTTTTGAGCCTTACCTAAAAAAGGCAGTATGGGGGTGACAAGAGCCTTTGGCAATATCCAAAAGGCCACAGGTGACAGGTGAAAGCCATCCCTAGCAAAGCATCATGTCTTGTCAAGCATGTCAAGCATGTCATCCCAGGCTGACAGGCATTGGATCCCCTTTCACTGACACCAATACTTAAGCCAATTGTTGTAATTGATCATCTTGTCTTCATATTGTGGCATCATGTTTGGTGAGGGTAGGATGATACTCAAGGTCATCAAGTTTGCATATACTACATGGTGGTAAATGCTGTTTAGCACTACCTTACATTGCTTAACACATGGCAATCATGCCTCAGGTGGTGCTGCAGGGCTGCCTATGTCAGATGCACATACTACACTCCCTGCACATGTTTGAAAGCAGGTTGTGTCAACTTAGGCATCCCTTTCACTATATGTGGGAGTCAGAGAGAGGTATAATTTCCAGGGTTCCTACTGAGCCAGTGTATGTGCTATGCGTTGCCTCTTTGCCAAGGCCAAGGCATACTGGGCATGCCTCCTTCTGCCTACTGGGGCAGGCTCAGGTTGTTTCTCCTCCGAGTCACGCTCTGCCTGTGATGGCCTTGGCAATGGTGGGGGGCTGGTTGGCCCAGGCCTATGCTGGTCCTGCTGCATCTGTTTTTGCAGAATCATATTATGTAGCATAGCACATACCATGACAATTTGGGTACATGTAGTTGGTGAGCATTGCAAGGCTCCACCAGATGTGTCCAGGCACTGGAACTGTGACTTGAGCAACCCAAACACATGCTCAATTACATTTCGTGTTTGTGCTTGTGCCTCATTATGGCATTCCTGTTCAGGTGTGTGTGTGTTTCTGAAATGGGTGTCATCAGCCACGGCTCCAGTGCATAGCCAGCATCCCCCACTAAGTGACCATGTGGGATGTCCCCATTGGCAAATGTCTGGTATAGCTGCGTCAGATGCCAGATATGGGAATCATGGTAGCTTCCAGGGCAGCCAGCACACACATTCATTATTATTCTCCGTCTCCTCACTGTGGGTTGTCCGGCTAAATTTGCATTGTCACCACCCTCAGCATGTTGCATATGTTGCCTTATGACAGCAATGGCAGCCCCTAGCATTTTTTGTCTGAGTGAAGCTTTTTCAGTTTTCACTTCTAGTAGCTTACTCCAGTGTTGCAGTGTCTCTTGAGAGAAACAAACTGCACTGTTGTTTGCAGAGTTTTAAGTGCTGGGCTGGGCTAGTGTTCTGCCTGTGTAATTGCCTGATTCTGATTGTTTTCACCTGCTAGCTCCACTAGTATTCCCGGGTAGCTTCCTACTATTTGTTGTGCTTCCTTTTTCCTTTCTGTTTCCTCAGGGGGGAGCGACGCACATACAAGCGCAAACACACTCACAGCAGCTCACATGCGCACACACATGCTTATACGGACTAAAACTTGCTTATTTGGGTTAAAACTCACACGCACCAGCGCATATGCGCTTACAGATCTTTAAACATCCTTATACATGCTTACTCTGGCTTAAACGCACGCTATCACGCTTCCACCCATGCACTCTGTCTTACTCGAGTTTACAGGCGCGCACACGCGCATACCCGCTCAGCAAGAAACTTTGGTGTTATTCACAGTATACACCTTCCATTTCTTGGCTTTTCCTGGCCTACGTGTTGACACACCTCTTTCCATGATGTCTAACTGACAGCTGACACATGCCATTCTGCTCCTATGAGCTTCACTACTTTCATACATACCCCCCTTGTGATGTCACCTATGTCCTACTCTGTTACTCCCCATATCCTACTCCTGCATTCCACTGACTGTGCTCATTTGCTATGTAAAAGTGTGATTCACTATCCCAACACTCATTTACATAGAATTGCCTACTAATGCTTGGTTACATGTCTTAGACTGGGCTTCTCCACTTAGCAACCCCTACTCGGTGGCCATGTTGTCTTCATCCTGCTATTCCCTTACATTGTAATTTAACAGTTTTCATAGATTCCACATTTGTGGCTTTTATTTTCTTATTTTATGATTTTTTTTTAGCTCACTCCGTTTGTGCGGCGCTGCACTACGCTTAAACATCGTAAATCGCCGAAAAAAAAAAGTATTTTTATTTTAATTTTGCATCTGGGAACATTTCCAATGGCCGTATATTCGGCCATTGACATGCTTCCTCAACCATATGCAACCTTTATTTGGAGCTGACAAAGCAACCAATCCACAATGTAATGATAGATCAAGGTTTTCCAAATTGTATTTATTTATTTTTTGTGCTCTGATTAAACACATGAAATTGCATGAAGCCAGTCATGTATTATCCCTCTCTGGGATAACTGAAAGTTGGTTAACTAGAAATGTAATATAGCTGTATTTTTATGCATTTCTGCTTAGCTGTCAAAACTATCAGAATTTGAGTTTAATTACGGAGAGAGAAAAATAATCAGGTTAATTTGCTCAACTGACACTTCATCTGAGCAGCACTAGTACCTTAACTAAGAGATTGTAGTTAAATTGAGCAGTGATAATCTACAATACTATAGATACATGTTAACAGTTACTAGCTGAACACTTTCTGGTATTGTATTAATAAAGTTACTGTGAGATTAGCAGAAAGGCCCTACTGTCCTTACTGTTACAATTTCTTGACATTGATTAATTTATGTCTTAAAAAGCTTTTTATGTTTTCAAATACAAAATTAAGCAAAGTAAATATCTTATATCAAGGTACAATTAAGCGATATTACTGTTTTCTTAAAGTATCAGAATCAGGCAAAAGGCAGTATTAATGTAAAATAAATAAACTACTGTGGAGGTTATGTTTAAGATGCAGTTCCCATGTTCAAGATGGAACTATTAAGTTTCTCATTTCATCCAGAAAAACAGAAATACGGTGAACATACAATGTCACAGTCATAAAAATACTTTTTGTACATAAAGATCTATGAATATGTCCATCCAGATAAAATGCATTAGTTTCAAGGACACAAGCTTTAATTGGGTGGATATATGAGGATGTGATTTGTAGTTGTTGTGGCCTTGAAGACGAAAGTGATTCGTAATTACATTAGTAAAAGACACAATGTTCTGGAAAGCAAATCAGTGCTGTTATGCTCTCCCGTTCCCTCTCTCTCTCTCTCTCTCTCTCTCTCTCTCTCTCGCTATATATATATATATATGATTGACAATTAGAGCTGCAGGGATAAAGCGTACACTTTTCTAGTCAGTGACACCTTCAAGGTCTGAATACTGCCTACTGCTTGACCTTGGTTTTAAAAGCCTAGCAAATAGAAACCTTGAAACTAGGATCAATGAGTTTCATTCTGACAGAAAGCAGATGCTTCACTATAGGAAACAATACATATTTTGGGATTTTTTTTAGGTCAGTTTGTCTAATAACCCTGACATTTACCACTTTCTCAAACCTCGAAGCACTGAGAAACATTTGTGTTTTGATAAGAATTCCAAACCTTCAGCTGCAAACAGTAGCAGTGCTTTGTTTGCAGCATATAACATTGAATTTTTTACCAATTACAAAATAAATGTACGCTATATTCAATTCATTAATTAATCTAAAAATCTGTGAATTAGAATTATAAAATGAACCAGCTCCTAACAAGAAGAAAAGACATTGCTATAAATTAACACTAAATTATTTCTGTAATGGTTAAAGGTAATAGAAAGTAAATTGTAGAGTTCTATAGCACTGCACATACCTGAAAAAAAAATCAATACATTGTACCTTAAAAATAATGGTAGACAAATTCCCACTGTATCTACTGTTAAAACGTATAACAATGTCGGTACTTATTTTTACTGCTTGCTTAAGACACTTCTTTGATACATCACCTTCTGATGGTGTGAATGACAATTCAGACAGGCATATGTTTCATATACATGTTTATCCCAGCCTTCACTACATGGTAAGTCACAGTGAGATGAAACACTCATTTCAATGATTATTCAAGTGTATTCTTCCACCATTCTGTAAGTATTCTAGAAGGTTCTGTTATTCTGTCAAATTCAGCTATATATGTTTAGCCCATTTACAGCCTATTATTCTATCCTCTAACTATATGCAAAGTAGATAAACATTTAGGCCATGTATAGTACACACACCAAGTTCAAAACTCACATAGGTTCATAGGTTCATAGGTTGATACTAGGCTATCTGCCCTGGGAAATTTATAAGCCTAGCCAGAGTGTGTTTGGCTTTCGCCACCCTTTTAGATTAGTTGACTGTGCCTCTGTATAGTAGGTCACAGAAGGTAGCCCTTTTAAGGTTAGTTTACTATACCTCTGTCAAGCAGGGACACAGAAGAGATCCCAGGGGTAAACTTACGATCTCCCATCCATTCGTCAAGATTTCTCTTGAAGAGGGTCAGTGAGGGGCTCTGCCTAACATGGATTGAGATTTTGTTCCAGAGTGAGGGGAGCCTCTGGGATATGAATCTGTCCCTCCAGCATGTCCTATTTATTTCTGTGCTGAGGTTCAAGTCCCTGGAGCGTGTAGCTCTACGGGATTTGGATTTCCTGAGGTGAAGCATATCCATTAATTCTGGGTTGGACATGGCCTTATACGTCAGACACAGATCACCTCTGAGTAGGCAGTACTCATTTCAATTATTCCTAGTTCTGTGACATATAGGGATAAAGTTCTGTCAATGATACAGATGACCAGATTATGAATAATAACTTGGACACTGGAAGTGCCAGATGGGGGAGGGTGGGCATGAATAGTCGATACCTGCTTACTCATCATGGGCTGAGAGAATGGCGGTTCCTCTTAGGCCAATTGCTCTCATGGAAGAGAAGACTTGCACAACACCAATGGCTGAAGACAAAGTGATCTGGGCTTGGAATTCACAAACTAGCAAAGAATTCTTTGCAGGCATGTTTGTGGCATCACACACACACACACACACACACACACACACACACACACACACACACACACACACACACACACACACACACACACACACACACACACACACACAAACATCTGCATCACTGAATGGATAAAAGAGGTCTCTGTGGTGATTTGGATGCTCACATTAGCCCAAAGGGGTGGTTTAAGACTCTGGAAACACCTCCATAGCATACACCTGGCATGATAGGGGTGGCTGCCTTGTAGCTTGGAGAAGATGGCACAGACATCATAAACCAAACTGTCCTGGGTGACAGAGGGAGGGTATCCATCCCCCACAACAAGCAAGTGGAAGAAGGGGAAGGATGGTATTGATGTAGAGGTGTCAAACGTCCTTATGACTGCCTGAATGACAATCCTTCCAGATGTCTTATCTTGTGAGTTCCACATTTCCCAAAACATTCTTTCTACTTTAATATGTCTTAAGTGTAATGCCGGAGACCATTGAACCATAGTGAAGTATCAAGTAATCTGAAAATCTCATCTTACCCATTTCTGTCTTATCCTATGAATCTGCAACCCATTTATGTTGTGAGTCCTACAGATCAGCTAAGTAAATCCTCCTGGAATTTAACTGAAATTTCTTATACTCTTGCATTGTTTTAGTATAGTGCATTACAGCCTTATGCAAATTACTCTCAAACACCTGCCACCATTTTACCAAGCTTTTGACTATAATCAGAAGAAATTCATTCCACTCTTTAAGTTGACCTGCAAACCAGGTATAGAAATGATTTGATGAGAAATAAGGATCATTAAAATTACATTGTCCTAATAACATGTCATTATCTGGATTAAAAGTAAATATAATCTAATTCTTAAACTAACTGTTATGGTATGTGAGAGATCTAGTTACATGTCAACAGAGGCAATACTCTGACATACAGACTTATGATGCCAAACAGGTTGTCAGAAGCAGACACACTATACCCACCACACATAGTATGGACCAGGCACATAGACCCACATATATTGAGGGTCTTAAATATAAGATGTTTAACCCCCAAAGGCCTCCCAGAAATTGCACTTACAATAAGAATCCTCAGCATTGTCAAAAGCACTCTACCAAAACAACAACACAATATACAGCTTCATCTGACAGCATCTCAACTTTTAAACCAATATAGAAAACCACCACATAACTTAATATTTTTGTCATGGGAGACTACGTTGTGAGGCACACATATGTCACAGTCACCAGGCTGAGTAAGGAGAGATTCACTGACAGTTGCCTGTCATGGGCCAGGATCCACAAAATCATACATGTGCTCAGGTCAATTAGCCCCAAGTATGACTCAGTCATAGTCCATGTGGGTGTTAATAACCCAAGACAAGCCTCCCTGGATTATAGAAATAAAGAAACTTATAAAGCTCTTGGGTTGTGTGTCTTAGGCCAATATGACCCTAACACCGAGCAGCATTCTACCTTCCCCAAGGATGTTGCCACATTATGAACAGAAAATAATTGATTTAATAATTGCATTAGTTTTTGGAGTCATTCAAAGGGGAGTACAATATTTGTCAGCCTGGTAGGATATGGCTTACAGATCATGCTGCTTTGCCAGGGATAGTCTGCACTTATCCCCTCTAGGCTTTTGAATATTGGCTAAAACCTTGTCCGCTCCAATGGTGCCTTTTTTAGGCAATGCCAACCTTATAAACTTTCCAACATAGCAAATCAACACCCGAGAAAATCTAAGGTATTACTGCTCAATGGCAGGAGTCTAAACAAGAAACTCCACTCCCTGCTAGCTTTCTTCACAATGGAGAATTTTAGACATCTGCATAATTACTGAGACATGGTTTAAAGCAATAGAGAGCACCCCAGCAGTGGAGGGCTATAATGCCTTCCACAAATATTGACCAACTGTTGTTCAGGAAGGGACAAAACATGGAGTTGTGTCAATTTACTTAAAAAACAAACACATTTCAAGGCTGGTCAAAGAGTATGAAGTACTTGATCTTTCATACATCCAAATTAATATAGGCAAAGTCCAATATTTTATCCTTGCAAGCTATCTGTCCTGTTTTATGACCCAGGAAATCCAAAACAGATACTTAAATATACTGGAGACATTCGCCATTAAACTCAACACCATATTTATGGGTGAATTTAACTGCTCGTTATAAATTGGGAATCATACAGAACCCCAAGCAGACAGGACCAGATATTCTTGAACTTTGTGAACACAAATACCCTGAACCAGTTTGTCCGTATACCCCCTAGGGATGCTAACATCCTTGACCTGGTCCTCACAAGCACGGGAGAATGTTACACCCCCCCACCCTTGAGTTATGTCCTCACAAGTCATGTTGGACTATAAAGCTGTCTCCTTCAAAATAAAAATAAAACCTCATATCCCAGCTAACTCTGAACTTTTAGGAATTATCTTAAAGCAAACTTCCTACTGTTAAGTGACACCCTTTCAACATTCCAAGCTCACCTCAAACCCTGAGAGCATTGCTGCTTATGTGGCATTGTTCACAAAAGCCCTGTACAATCATGGCAATTGCTGCATAGAGACAACTATACCTACTCTGAATAAGCATGGGACAAACTCATAAAATAAGTCACCCTAGTGGAAATGCAACATCATGGCAAAAATTAGGAAGTACAATGCTCATCAAGGAAAAAACTCTGTCATCAATCTAAATAAGCAACACAGGAAGGAAATGAAGTTTACTAAAGCCAAAGTTGTGGTAAAAATAGCCCCAGGTCATGGACAATCACAAGGTATTCTCTAGCTATGTTCACAACCTCAAAGGCAATATACAATAATGTGGCAAACTAATGGTAAATGAGGCCACCTATACTGGCCAGAAGCTACAGCAAAGCTACTGTCTGACACATTTAGCTCCAGTTTTATCCCTGCTGCACCCAGACACCTCCCAGAAAATACCTTCAACCACAAATCCCCCAACTATACTAGGGAACAGGTCCTCAATACACTCTCCAAGCTCAAGAGAAGTGAATCAATGGGCCATGACAATATCCCTGGATGTCATCTTAATAGAATGAAACACAACCTATCAGGCCCACTAAAATCAGTATTAAACCATAGCCTCCAGACAGGCCTCATGCCAAGAGAATGGAGGACTGAAACTGTTATTCCTCTGCACGAGAGAGGGTCATCTATGAACCTGGGTAACTACAGACCCATACGTCTGACTAGTCTCATATGCGAAGCCATGCAAATGTTTATCATAGAAATAATAAACAATGACATAGGAAACCTTCAGACAGTGGTTTCAACCCAGTTTCATTTCACTGATGAACGTCTTTGAGAAGGTCATCAATGTAAAGAACAAAAGCAAAATGGTATATTCTGCCTACTTTAACCAAATGCCAAAGCATTTGCCACAATATGCCATTCAGGCATTGCAGAAAAATTAGATATAAACTCGTAAGTCACCTTCTGGATAGCCAGCTGGCTCAAAGATAGGACACAAGAAGTTAGTATTGCGGAGTCTACCACCACAAAATGGCCAGTTACTAGTGGAGTTCCTCAGGACTCCATGCCGGGGCTGTTCCTTTTTGGCAGCTACTTCCATGAAGTTAAGGCCATCATCAAGGGACTCTGGCTGATCAAGTTTACAGATGAATGCAAACTAGGGGCAGTCATATAATCCCACCCAAAACACAAATACCCTCCACGAAAGTCTGACACAGACCAATATCTGGTATCAGAGCCATGGTCTAAAACTAAACGCCTAGAAATGCATAATAGCATCCTCTAGTAAGATCACTTCCCTTGCAAACTACCACTTTGATAATGCATCCTTAAGAGTAAACTCAGTGGTCAGGGATTTGGGAATGCATTTAGACTGCAACTTGGCTGTTGACCATCATGTATTTATGGTAGTAAAGAAATCATTCTCTGTTGCGAAACGTATAAGCAAGGGTGTGGCATATAAGTCAACGGATGTCATTGTTCCACTGTACTCAGCCCTCATCAGACTAATCATTGTGAACAACTCCCCTTTGGTATGCACTTGACCAAGCAAGTAATAGCTGGAGCATCCATATAGATTCCTTATAAAAAGAATACAGAGTATAAGCAACATGTCCTACATGGATCACCTCAAAGCTCCATCCCTGTACTCAGTCTCCAAAAAAGACAGCTGAGAGGCTATCTATGCCTAGGCTACAAAGTAGCTTCTGATCCCACTCTGATGGACCCGCTGCACATCAGCAAAATATACAGCTTCAAAGTTACTCAATCTAGGGACCTAAATCTCATCTGCAACATAAACAGGACATGTTGAAAGGACAGGTATGTGTCACAGAGATTAACCCTTCTGTGGAACAGGTTTCCCATCCATGTGAAACAGTGTTCTTTCCTAACCTAATTTATGTGTAATAAAGAGCAGTACATGTAGAACTAGAAATTTATCCCTTATCTGGCACTGAGGTAGCCTGTAAATGCTTGATTACCCATGCCCATGATGACATATAACTCTTAAAATAACCCCAGGGTATCAAACCTTGTCAGATACATTTAGGAAGCCTGGCTAGACTTAAAAAGACCCCAGGGGTCATTAGCCAAGCAATCACATATGAACCTGCAATTGGTGTTTGGTATGAAATTATTTTAAGAACAGTACATACCTCCTTTATCAAATTGACATGCTACTGAATCACCATAATCAAATAATTTCCAGAATTATAAGGAAAATCTATGAGGGTAGCAAATAAATACTTGACCTTGGACACTAACAACATAATTTACATCATGAAAACCAGTCTACAACATGCTGCATAATATCTCATAGGCCTAGGAATTCTAATTCCTCTACGGTCCTGCTAAACATTATTCTAATGTGTGCTTAAGTTCCAGTCCCTGGCTAATATCATTAATTCCTCCATAAAAGTTTAGTAACTCTGTAAACAGAAATCTAAGTTTAGCTACACCTGAACTGCAAAAATGAGGCAACTCACTTGCCTTTCACTGCTATGTATTGCTGGATGGATTCAGCAACATGTGATGTAATCTGTGAGTGGAAACCTCCATGCAATAATACTGATGTCTCTCTCAAATTTGTTCTTCTCCGTAACTCATGTTGATCAAATCCATGTGATGCTGATTAGTTTAAGGGTTGTGATGCTTTGTTTGTAAATACCCTTGTTCTTTTCACAGAATTATTATGACCATTTACATTCCGTGAAAACAGTATCATAAATATTCAAAGATAAGCAACAGAATTACTAGATTTAATAGTCACATTTCCATAAGAATTACAGTAAAAGAACTATCAATCATCAAAAAGAAACTACTTTAAAAAAAAAATGACCTAAATAATTATGTAAGATGAAACATTAAACACATGTATAACACTAAGCATAATCAAAGTATTTACAGTTAAAGCATGCTTTTTTTTAAGTTGTCAGACTTGATTAACCACCTGAAGAGATGTATAGTTAAGTCATATTTCAGCTGCTACACACACCCATTTACTAGAATTAACATTCCAAGTGTGAGCAGCAAACCATAAAAAATGAAAGGGTTGTACTCCAATTCACCAGTTGTACCAACCATCTAAAGAAGTATGAAAACCAAGGCACTGAGAAACAAACTGTTATACAATACCTGGCACAAAGTGCTCATAAATTGTACTTAAGTAATCAGGTCTTGAAAAGTGAAACTCAACACATCCAGTTTCCAGGCACTGTAATACAAAAAATAGTTTTCTCTCTTCCCAAATGCACAATGTTTCACCCAAACAGGCACATTAACCAAACTTTAACTACATCCTAAAGCATGTGTCCATCCATAATTTTAATAGACAAAACAGCTTTCTGCCAAAACACAATTTCTGCTTTAATAATGGGCAAGGGTCAGAATCCTTCTGTCTTCTCTCATTTTGGATATGTAATGATTAAATAATTTCTGATGTCTAACTTCCCTCACAATGATTATTAATGCAAATACAATGTGGGGTCATTTCTGTACCACAGCCATTGTCTTGGTTGAATCAAGGCAAACTTCTGAGACAGAAGAAAAAGAGTTCTTTGAAATAAGCATGATAAAAACTTTCAGATCCCAGTTTACAAAGTTCCATGACTCCTATAAAGTCATCCACTTTCTCTTCATTTCAGGGGAGAAGTCCAGTTCACAAAACATCCTCTTATATTATACATTAAATTGATCCCTAGTTTCCTCAAGACCATAATTACTTTTTCTGTAATACGTGTGTAGCAGACCTTACAATAACATGTCTATGTCTGTTCTGAGTTGAATAAAATATAAAGAAAATGATACTGAAAAAGCAAAGAGGCAATACTTTAAAAGTCATAGAAATAACTACATTTTCTAGGCATCATGACAAGCAATCTTCTTATCTAAAGGAGCATGTTCTTAACGTGAAGAATCCCCCCAAAAGTTGGCAAACAGTTATCAAGATTCTCCTTGCTAATGCTTATACATCATCACCTCTTTCAATTCTAGGTGATAAAACAGTAGCCAATGTTTTTGTAGAGAATTTTCATGACTCACTTCAAAAGTATAAGAGTTAAAAATCCTTAGATGGTTTTCTCTGCACGTACAGTCGCACTCTTGATTACTTTTACTCTCAGAAAGGTGCAGCACCATCAGGACCTCAGATTACTCAAAAACATTAAACTGGTTTCAGTCTCATACAACAAGTAGCTTCCTGAATTCCTCAGGATTGCTGCTAGTGCTATATTTTTTTTCCCCACATCATTCATCAACTGAATTATCATCATCTTCTTTTGGCTGTTCCAGTTATGGGTCGCCACAGCAGATCATCTGTTTTCATTTCTTCCTGTCCTCTGCATCATGCTCTTTCACACCAACCGCCTGCATGTCCTCTCTCACCACATCCATAAACCTTATCTTAGGCCTTCCTCTTTTCCTCTTACCTGGCAGCTCCATCATTAGCATCCTTTTCCCAATATACCCAGCATCCCTCCTCAGCACATGTCCAAACTAACGCAATCTTGCCTCTCTTGCTTTGTCTCCAAACTGTCCAACCTGAGCTGACCCTCTAATATACTGATTCCTAATCCTGTCCATCCTAGTCACACCCAGTGCAAATCTTAACATTTTTAACTCTGCCACATCCAGCTCTGACTCCTGCGTTTTCGTCAGTGCTACTGTCTCCAACCCATATAACATAGCTGGTCTCACTACCCTCTTGTAGACCTTCCCTTTCACTCTTACTGGTGCCCATCTGTCACAAATCACTCCCGACACTTTTCTCCACCCATTCCACCCTGCCAGCACTCTCTTCTTCACCTCTCTTCCATACTCACCCTTACTCTGAACTGTTGATCCCAAGTTCTTAAACTCATCCACCTTTACCAACTCTACTCCCTGCATCCTCACCATTTCTCTACCCTCCCTCTCATTTACACACATATATTCTGTTTTAGCCCTGCTGACCTTCATTCCTCTCCTCTCTAAAGCATATCTCCACCTCTCCAGGGTCTCCTCAACCTGGTCCCTACTCTCACTACATATCACAATGTCATCTGCAAACATCACAGTCCATGGGGCCTCCTGTCTAATCTCATCTGTCAACCTGTTCATCACCACTGCAAATAAGAAAGGGCTCAGAGCTGATCCTCGATGTAATCCCACCTCCACCTTAAACGTATCTGTCACTCTCACCGCAGTCCTCACCAATGTCACACTACCCGTGTATATATCCTGTACCACTCTTGCATACTTCTCTGCCACTCCCGACTTCCTCATACAATACCACAACTCCTCTCTAGGCACCCTGTCGTATGCTTTCTCTAAGTCCACAAAGACACAATGCAACTCCTTCTGATCTTCTCTGTATTTCTCCAACAACACTCTCAGAGCAAATATTGCATCTGTAGTGCTCTTTCCTGGCATGAAACCATACGGCTGATCACTAATCATCACCTCCCTTCTTAACCTAGCTTCCACTACTCTTTCCCTTAACTTCAAGCTGTGACTGATCAATTTTATCCCTCTGTAGTTACTGCAGCTCTGCACATCACCCTTATTCTTAAAGATAGGTACCAAAACACTTTTTCTCCACTCCTCAGGCATCCTCTGACTTTTAAGAGGGCGAAATCAGTACATTTTCACAAAAGTATTGGAACCACTGCATTTAAAGAATTTTCTGAACTGCTCTTACCATCCCCCTTTCCGAAATCGTGGAAAAGTGTATTCACAGATAGTTAGTCAGTCATCATCTATTTTTCACACTCTGGACATGGCTGCAGACACTACATTGCTGGATTTGGTAACTACTCAGTGTCATTTAGAGTCTGGTAACTTTGTTGGAGTCATATTTCCTGACCTCTCTAAGTACTTGACACTGTCATGACAGGCTAATGGAGGTCTGTGACAGCATTACTTTTACTCTAAGAATGCAAAGGTAATTTTGCAGATACTGGTTCAAATGAAATCAAGTAGACAAGCCGTCAATTGGAGTACGTCACATTATTCCTTCGTTCATGTAAAGAAATTGTACCCCAGGGCTCTGAACACTTTTCAGTCTTTTGTATAATTATTGGAATGACATGACTTAGCGTTGTCGCCTCACAGTAAGATGTTGTTCAGTTCGATTCTCAGCTAGAGCGTCTTCTGCGTGGAGACATGCGTGAATGGGCGTACCTTTGTTGAAGGTTGTGCATCAGGGCTGGTAACTCAGCATGTAAAAATTAACTACCAATCATTAGCAGACCGGAGTTCCGTTGTGGCGACCCCTAACCGGGAAAAGCTGAAAGACGCAAACATGACTAATCACTGTGGAGGTCCAAAATTAATGCAATATATACATGACTCCACCATTTATATAACTGGGTATTCCATGACACCTATTAGTAAGGAGGAACATCAATCTCCTTTAGAACTGACTGATAAGCATGGGTTTATACTAATATGCCTCTAAAACAAAATTATTGTTACCTCCCGAGCAGATGTTCCAGTATCTATTTGAACACCTAGTCTCTCATTGCCACCTGATCAAACTAATCCAGCATTGTTTATTAGATCACATGATTCCATAGTAATCAAATTGAGGAGCTCTCCCTTATAAAGCATGTTGCCTTCATTGCTGAAGAAGGAAACTCAACACCCATCAAGGTTCCAGGCATGGTGACAAAAGAGGAGTGTCATCTCACTTTTCAGATGCTCAATGTTTCATCAATCAGGCACGCCAGTCAAGCTTCAACTACTGCCAGAACAGTATGCCCATTTATAATTTTAACAGGTAAAGCAGCTTTCACCCAAAGCAAGAGAATAAATTTAGATAATGGGTAGGACTCATAACATCTAATTTTTTCCTACATTTTGGCCATATGGTAAATTACTAACTTCTGATGTCTGAATCCTCTCACAATGACTTTGTGATGCACATAGAGACTGACACCATTGTAGCACTTCAACCTTTGCCTTGACTGAATCAAAAAAGGTTTCTGGGATAGAAAAATAAATGAATACATTTGAAATAGGCTGGATACAAAGCTCGAGATCTCAGTTTCTTCAGTCTACAAATTACCTCCATTGTTATAAGCTTTGCTCACTTTCTACGTATTTCAGGGGACAGGTCCAATTCACAAATACCATTTTATTATTATGCATTAACCTGTTGACAAGTCTCTACAAGGTTACCAATACGTTTTCTTTTCTTTGAGTTTTTCTGCTGCCACCTGCTCATTATTAGCCCCTTCCCAGTCAATGACCTATCGATTCCCTTATCAAAGAGAGTAAACATTGGCAGACAGGGACCATCATTTAGGCAGCTATTGGGGTGGGTGGAGAGCTTTTTGTTTTTTTCACTCTATCCCTTATGCATGCCATGTAGTACCCCATGGGAGGGATGTGCAATGTGTGCCAGCTCTGTACCACCCCTCACTTCTGGAAGTAACTGACATCACCCACATAGAGGTAGCATCATGCAGCTGTTTTTCTGAACCCGACCATGAAAATCAGCTCACACAAGTGTGCAGTCATTGCGCATGTTCCCCTTCCCCACAAGATAGGCATGTCACCCTCTTTGACTGTGCCATCATGTGCCTGATTTGCTTTTAATACCAGGTACTTACATTCTATAACATTAACCTGGTGTTATTATACATTAAGGTATGAAATGGCTGACAAGAGCGTAAACTCTAAGTGCATTCTGATAAGATCATTTTCTTGCCATGGTTTGCTACATGATATTTACATTTTTCTTCATTCATGTCATTTGATTTACTTCATTTCTTTATCTGTGTAATGGTATGGCATCACTTTTTCATTTGCAACTGTTCTTGTTTATGTTATTGAAAATATTGTGTGGTTTCTTACATATTTGTTTTATCTTACCTTTGGTTTGTGCCTTGGAAGAAAAAATCATTTGACCAGATCACACACCAAGTTAAATGAATAAATAAGCAAACATTAATAAGGTCACAGTTACCTAGAATGAGTAAGTTAATAAACCAGTTTCAGCACTGACCTTTGGATTCCTCCACAAGTAGTTTTAACATGATAATAGTATTTCTAAGACTGATCGTCATGTGTCAGTTGCCTGGATAATTACTAAAGAATAAGAAAAAAAAAGTAAACCCTGAGTCATCAACCATACAATCATAGGATAGTAAGAGATTATTGGGATAATGGACCTAGAGCTTGTTTAAGCCTAGCCATTCATACCCCAGTTTTCCTATTATCAATCCCCAAGGGCTAGAATGGCTTTGGTATATGCCTGTGCCTTAGGGCATCTACAAGCTGCCCTTGCCAGTAAGAGACACAGGTGACAATTAGAATGTGAATTTGCAATTTCCCATCCATTGGTCCAAATTGCTTTTGAATATGCTTAGAGAAGAGCTCTGCTTCAAAATGAAGTGTCTGTGCCAGAGAAGGGGTAATTTCTGAGACATATACCAGTCCCTCCAGCATGTTTTGTCTATGTCACAAACAAGGTTTAGATCCATAGAACAGATAATTCCAGTGCTGTTTGTTTTGGAATGCATAGCAGATCCTTCAGAGATGGATCAGAGAATGCCTTGTAGGTTAGGCGTAGAGGCTTTGAAGTGGTCTGCATGGGGCATGTTATTTACAGCCTGTATTGTTTTAGTAAGGAACCTCTGTAGCTGCTCCAGCTGTTACAAATGCCTAGTCAGGTACATGCCAAAAGGTTTATTGCACTTGACAACTGATCTAAAGAGGGCTGAGTATAGCGGGACTATGATATCCTTAGATATTTGTAAGTTTCTGTGAGGCCATTTTTTGCTTGGGCTAAAGGAAAGTCTCTCTGTTGATCAGTGGCAGTGAAAAACATTGAGCAGCCTGCCTGCCCCTGTGGGAGTGGTTACTGACTTGAAACTGTAGTTTTATTGGCCATTCTGGGTCAATTCGAAAACTCCTTCATCTTCCTCTCTTAAAACCTGGTTGCCTCGTGGTTTTGGCGTCTTTTCAGGCTTGTCGGCTGTTGGTGAAGCACCCACCAAGAGGAGAAAACGTTGAGAGAAGAAAGGAGCCACTTTTGAGACTTTAAGTATTTTCCTCTGTTTATTTGCTAGGTTTTTCTGCATAGCTGCCTATTTTGAGCATTTTCTGGCTTGTTAAATTTGATTTCTGCATTAGTAACTGTATTTAGAGCACAACCTAGAGCTGTTTACTGAATTTCCTGTTTGCACTTATTTTTAAAATCGTTTTTTTTTTCTCAAAACTTGCATTTTATCTGTCTTTGGCCTAGCACTCTTGTGTGGGGTCATTTACTGCACTGCTATAACTTGTTCATACTTGTTAACCTCTGCTATCTCTGAAAAAACAAAAAAAACAAAAAAAAAATTTGCTTTTTTCCCACTTTTCTGAGATTCAAAAAAGTTCAATCACAGGCTTGCTGTTCTTGAACTGTTTGTAAGTTTCTGTGAGGCCATTTTCTGCTTGGGCTAAAGGAAAGTCTCTCTGTTGATCAGTGGCAGTGAAAAACATTGAGCAGCCTGCCTGCCCCTGTGGGAGTGGTTACTGACTTGAAACTGTAGTTTTATTGGCCATTCTGGGTCAATTCCAAAACTCCTTCATCTTCCTCTCTTAAAACCCTCATTTGCGCGGTTTTGCACGTTTTTGTGCATAGCGCAACAGCGGGCAGCACCGCCTAACTGGGTTTAAACTATTCCTGGCTCCACAAAGTCTGCTCTTCACTTTTTCCCTTAGAACTGCTCTATCTCTAAATTTAAACACTATATTCTCATTCTAAGGCCCTTCACTGGTCCAATTAAGTAATCCTACAAGTTAGCACTATTAAACCATAAGCACTACTTACCCTTATACTCTGTACGATTACCCTGTCCTCTATTGGTCCGTCTTAAATTCAGTTTCCCTATTACTCTAGCATGTCCAAAGGTCAGTCAATGGTTTCCTCTCCAGTCCAGCTGGTGAATCTGGGAATTTTGAGGCAATGTTACAACTGTCTCATGTACACGGACAACCCTCTCCTCCTCCAAACAAGTTCAAATATATGTGAGAGATGCAACTATTTAGCCAAACTGGAGGCTGAGCTCTCTCATCTCAAAACTGGTGTAACCAGTCAGGAGGAGAAGGTAACCTCACACAACACAATTCCAGTATCACATAGTCCCACCACATCAGTGAACCAAACACATAAATACACAAAAACATACTCGGAGGCTCTAAATAAAAATCTACCTAAGCAACAGAGACCTCCAAAGCAGACATCCAAGCAAACGCTACCTCAAAATAAAACCCACACAACACATAACCCACAAAGTCAGTGTGCCAAGCAGCCACAGCCCTTAAGGCTGAATAACACATCTGATACTCTTGTTATAGGTGACTCTATTGTAAGACACACTGACGTCCCGCTCACCAGGCTGAATAAAGAGAAGGTCACTGTGAGCTGCCTGTCGGGTGCTAGGATCCGACACATAACGCAAGCACTCAGGTCACTCCAAAGCAAATACAAATATGACTCAGTCATTGTACATGTTGGTGTGAATGACCTGAGATGTACCTCCATGGACTACATGAAAAGAGACATAGAGGAGCTCTCTGATCATGTAGCCCAGGCTGGTATGACCCTGACCTTGAGCAGCATCTTACCCTCACCTAGAATGATGTCACAGTACAAAGACAAAATGATCGATTTTAACAATTGGCTACAATTTTGGTGTCATTCAAAGGGGATCCAGTGTCTGTCAGCCTGGGATGACATGCTTGACAAGCCACGTTGCTTCGCTAGGGACGGCTTGCACCTGTCACCACTGGGCTTTTGGATATTGGCAAAGGCTCTTGCCACCCCCATAGTGCCTTTTTTAGGTAAGGCTCAAAAGTCAAACCCACCCCCATAGACAGCACAAGGAACAAGAAACTAAGGGTAATGCTGCTAAACACCAGAAGTCTTAACCTCAAGATGCACGCACTTGAAGCTCTCCTCAGTATGGAGAACATCGATATCTGTGCAGTGACAGAAACCTGGTTCAAGGCTCCAGAGAGCACCCTAGCACTACCAGGCTATACCTCATATCATGCTTTTCGGCCCCAAAACCCAGACCGAACCACAAAAGGAGGGGGAGTTTCCATATTTATCAAGGATATCCACACCTCCAGGTTAGTGGCATTGCACGAAGTATCGGAGACCATCCATGTGCAACTAACAGTGGGCAAGACTGCTTTTCAGTTTATAGCATCCTACAGACCACCCTCTCAAAGTCAGGAATCCCATTCGGCTTTCCTGAAAACATTGGAGAACATGAAGATCTCTCCGAACACCATTATATTGGGCAACTTCAACTACCCAAACATTGACTGGAAGCACTACTCAAGCCCCAGCACCTTAGCCCAAAGATTCCTGGAAATTATAAACTCAAATGCTATGGAACAACTAGTCACCACTCCCACAAGAGGGGACAACATACTAGACCTGATCATTACCAACATGGGGACTCTATGCTCCACACCAGAAGTATATCCCTCATTGGTAAGATCAGACCATAAATTAATGTCACTGGATGTCCACATCTCGACCCCACCCCAGCCCAGAAAACCACAGTGAAAAACTTCTCAAAAGCGAACTTCTCACTTCTCAAAACTGAAGTGGAATCCTTCAAGGCCCCAGGGCCAGTGGAAACTACAGCCCAAACTGCAGAATCCTATATAAATCCATTCTATGGACATCTCCAGGAATGCATGGATCATGCTATCCCAAACAAAACCAAGACCCAATCATCTAAAGGCAGGTGTCCAGTCTGGTGGACCCCTGCCATAAGTAAACTGTACAACAGGAGGAGGAAGCTACTACATGATAGAGCAAAATCCCTAATAGGGAAGGCATCTCTGATCAGTACTAGCAAAAACTTACAATCCCTCATAAAATCCTCCAAGGCCAGCTTCGAGAGAAAAATTGCACAGGACACCAAAGACAATCATAAGGCTTTTTTCAGTTATGGTAGAAATCTGGGATGCAACGACAAAAAATATACTGAACCCACAGACATCACCAATATCCTGGCAGACAGGTTCAGTGCAAACTTCTCCACCCCCCCCCCCCCAAAAGAGCAAGTATCTATCCCGGCAGAGGGATGCCTCCCAAACATCTCAGATGCTCAGGTGAAGGCTGCCCTCTCCAAAGCAAAAAACACTGCTTCCATGGGACCAGATGGCATCCCAGGTTGCGTCCTACATGAACTACAAGAGGAACTAATCCCTCAAATAAAACAGCTATACAATCTCTGCCTCACTACAGGATATGTGCCCACAGAATGGCGTACAGCAACAGTGGTCCCACTCCACAAAGGTGGAGCCTCTACGGACCCTGGAAACTATTGCCCCATAAGCTGGACTAGCTTAGTCTGCAAGGCTATGGAGAGGATCATCATGGAGCTCATAAACAAAGACATTGGGGACCTACAGACACTAGATCCTACCCAGTTCGGCTTTGTCAAGAGCAGATCCTGCCTTTTGAACCTGGTTGACTTCTTTGAAACAGTCGCCAAAGCCATAGATGAAGGGAAGGTAGTCCACACAGCCTATCTGGACCTTGCAAAGGCATTTGACACAATACCCCACTCGGGCATCATAGATAAGATATCCAGCTTAAATATAAACCCCTATGTCACAAGATGGGTCGCAAACTGGCTCAAAGACAGAACCCACAGAGTGAGAGTTGCTGGAGCCATATCAGACTCGAAACCGGTCACAAGTGGCATCCCACAGGGTTCTGTCCTGGGACCACTCTTGTTCGGTATATACTTTTCCGAGGTACAGGCAAACATGGGAGGACTATGGCTCACCAAGTTCGCAGACAACTGCAAACTGGGCGCCATAATCAACTCTCCAGCTGACACAAACATCCTTCAAAAAGGTCTCACAGAGACAGATAACTGGTGCCAGTGCCATGGTTTAAAGCTAAATGCCAAAAAATGTATAGTCATACCCTTTGGCAAAAACAATTTTCCCACAAATTACCACATAGGCGGAAACCCATTAAGTACAGAGAAAGTTATTAGGGACCTGGGGACCCAAGTTGATAGCAATCTCTCCTTTGAAAACCACATTGCCAAAGTGGTTAGAAAGACCTTCTACATAGCCCACCTCATCACGAAGGGTTTCACATCTAGATCAAGAGAGGTAATCGTGCCCCTTTATTCATCCCTCATCAGGCCCATCATAGAATACAATGCCCCTTTTGGGATTTACCTTACCCGAGACCTGCAGCAATTAGAAAGACCCCAAAAGTATCTCACCAAGAGGATCAAGGGTCTCAAACAGATGCCATATGCTGCTCGGTTAAAAAAACTCCAGCTCTACTCAGTTGCATACCGCCTACTTCGAGACAATCTATGCCTGACATACAAAGCTATGTCAAATCCAGAATTAATGGACATGCTCCACCTCAGTAAATCTAGATACCTTAGAGCCACATGCTCGAGGGACTTGAACCTCAGCACAGAAATAAATAGAACTTGCTGGAGGGACAGGTTCATAACCCAGAGGCTCCCTTCGCTCTGGAATAGAATTCCAGTTCATGTGAGGCAGAGCACCTCACTGAATCTCTTCAAGAAGAATCTCGATAAGTGGATGGGGGATCATAGGTTTGTCCCAGGGATTACTCCCGTGTCACTATTAGACAGAGGCACAGTAAACTAAACCTTAAAAAGGGCACAGTATACTCAAATCAAGGGGTGGCGTAAGCCATACAGAATTGGGCTAGGCTTATAATTGTCCCAGGGCAGATAGCCTAGTATGAACCCATGAACCCATGAAGATTTGGATGCCATGCCCTTACTTACAAGTTTGCCCAGTAAAAGGATTTTCTCACCACCATGGACATATGGCTATCAATACTCAGATTACTGTCAACCTACATTCCCAAGTCCTTTACCACTGGGTCTACTCATAGGGGTGTGTTATCCATGTTGTAATTTGCAAGGCTGGTCATCTTCCCAAAGGGTATAATTATGCATTTTTTGCAATGAGTTTTAGGCTATGACTCTGGCCTCAGTTCTTTGTCTGTGTTAAACTCTCATTGAGAATATCTACATCTTTGTGGGATTCAGAGGTTGCACCTGGCTTGCAGACATCAGCAAATTTGGTCAAGTAAAGACCCTCTACATTTGACATGACTTCAGAGAAGTATATTTTGAACAGGGAGGTCTCAGTATTTAGCCCTGTGAGATACCACTAGTAACAGGCCTCTTGCTGGAGGTGGATTCCCCAGTCCCAACTTTGTGAATTCTATCTGTGAGCCTTTTGACTATCCATGGAGTGACTTAGGGATTTGTGCCTAAATCTGTGAGTTTACTTATAATACCCTATTGAGATATTGTGTCAAATGCCTTTACCAGATTGAAGTAGGCAGTATGCGCCATTTTGCCTTCAGCCCTGGCTTTAGTGACCTTCTCAAAAAAGTGCAAGTTTAGTAGGCATGACCTGCCCTTGATAAAAAGAACTGGGATGGGTCCAATACTTGAAGATTTCCTATGTCTGTTTATAAGATCCATGATAATTCTTCTCATGGCCTTGCATATTAGATGAGTCAAACATTTGGTGCAGTATTTCCCTGGGTCTGTTTATGGTTGCCCTTTGTGTAGCGGGATGACCATTGCCATACCCCATTCCCTAGGGATGAAGTCTATTTGGAGGCTGTCGTTGAACAGAGATTTTAGGGGACCTGACAGGTTATGTTTCAAGCTATTTAGGAGGCATCCTGGGATATTATCAGAACCCATCAATGTAGTGTTTTAGCATTGGAGAGTGCATTGAGGATCTGTTATTTAGTGACAGTTGGGGAGAAAGAGTAGAGGGTATTTCTTGGAGGTAACTGGGGTTTCTAGTGACGGTGAAATTGGAGTTATATTTATTCTCCAGGTCAGTGTAAGTAGTTCCATTTACTATTAGTTAAGCACACTGTTGGGAGATCCCCTTAAGGTTGCATTAATAAAATACCTTATGGTTATCTTTAGTGTGGAAGGCTATTTCTTCCTCATAGTTGGCTACTGTTGACTTGATTAGTTCCCTGGGTTGCTTATTGATACTGATGAGGGAGTTTTTTTTTTTACCTTTTGGGCATTGCCTTTCCTTATTTGGACAGGAATTTCTTGTTGCACAACCTATTTATACTAAGGGTCCACCAAGGGGTCTTGATTTTGGAGTTTGTCCGAAGTTTATTTTGATTTGATACTGCTGTTTCTATGCAGTTATTTGCATGCTTATACATGGTTTTCATAAACATATCTACATAGGTCACAGTATTTTCTGAATTTGGGGTAGAGGATTAGAATTTAGCTATGACATCAGGACGACTGCTTCATGAAGTGATCTGACCATTGAAGACATTATACTGGGGGGGGGGGTGCAACATTATGTCATATTTTTGACTACCGGATACAAGATATTTGCACCCCTAGTAGCTGTGCAGACTAGCTATTCCAGGGTTTTTGTATTGACAAAAATGCATGAATCTTTGAGCTTACATGTTAGTAACTGTGCATGTATCACAGTTTATGGTAGCATAGTTGAAATCACCAATGAATATGGTGTTAGGCTGAATGGTGAGTGATTTTATTATATGTAAGGGCATGGTATGGTTGCCCTGGACATAGACAGGGGACAATAGCAAGGATATGGTATGAATATGGGATTTTACCTAAGGTAAGTTGAACATGGAGTACCTTAAGCATGTCATATTGTTTGACCGATCTCAAGCTTTGCTCACTTTTTTGTAGATTGATATACCTCCAACCGTTTCCCTTATTGTGCTGTAGCTGGTCTAAATGGGTGGAAGGCATTATAGCCTTGCACTGCTGGGGTTCTTCCATGGCTTTAAACCATGTCTCAGTGATTACACAGATGTCAGCACTCTCAGCGAGGAGGGCTTCCAAGGAGTGGAGATCCTTGTTCAGACTCCTAGCACTGAGTAGTAATACCATTAGTTTATCTTGAGTAAACTTTACTATGTCAGAAGCTTTATCAGCTTGGCATTTCCTGAAAAGGCACTATAGGGTGGATAACATTTTGGCCAATATCTGAAAGCCTAGTGGGGACAAGTGAAAACCATTCTTGGCAAAGCAGTAGCGTCTTTTAATTATGTCCTCCTAAGCCAAAAAAAAATTGGATCCCCTTAGAATGACACCATTAACTAAGCCAATTGTTAAAGTCAATTATCTTTCATTTATATTGTGGTATCAGCCTTGGAGAAGGTAGAATGCTGCTCATTACTAGGCTTATACCTGCCTAGGACAGATAATATGAAAGTTCTCTCATGTGTCTCTTCATATATTGCAAGGAGGAACATGTCAAGTAATTAACACCCGCATGGACTACAACTGAGTCATACTGGTATTTGTAGTTAAATATGCAGATGCGTGTGATCTGGCATATCCTTGCTCCTAATTGGCAACTGACCATGACTGCCTTCTTGCTCATCCTGGTGAGTGGGGCATTGGTGTGTCTCATGATACACTCTCCAATGACCAATGTATTGGGTTGTGTGGTAGTTTGCCTTAAGGGCTTAGAGGATGAGACATTGTGAGATGCGGTTATATGTGTCCTGGGGAATTTTCTCTTTGTGGAGTGATAGGGAAGTTGCTGAGGACTATGTCCAGGAGGCCTTTGAGGTTTTGGTAGATTGTATTTAAGAGCCTCAGCATATGTGAGTTTATGTGTCTGATACATAATAGGTGTAAAGTGTATGTTACTCGTAATCTGTTTGGAGATATCAGTGTCTGTATGTGAGAGCTTTGCCTCCAAACACATAGTGCAATTACATCTGTCCCATATTGCATTAGTCTGCTTAAGAATATGAGACAATTGCTAAATTGTCTCAAGATACCCATTTTCACCAGGCTGGCTGCAGAGACAGTAGCAAAGTGCACATCCATAGCTGCAGAGCCTCTGTTTTGTGATTTAAAAGGGGCACGGCAAGAGGGTCTTGTAACTAACTAACAACTGAAAGTTGTTGAGTTGGGAAGAGATCTAGTTGTTGTTTGTCTTTTGGCTTTTCCCAGTTAGGGGTCACCACAGCGGAACTCTAGTCCGCTAATGATTGGTAGTTGTTTTTTATGGTGTCGAGTTGCCAGCCCGACGTCCAGCCTTCAACGAAGGCACGCCCATTCAATGCTTGTCTTTCGAAAGCCCACTCAACTGCAGGGAGGACATGCAGACTCCACACAGAAGGCACTCCCAACCCAAGCCGAGAATCGAATGGGAGAACCTCTTGCTGTGAGGCATCAACGCCACCACTGCACCACCGTGGAAATTGGGAAGAGATCTAGTATTGATCTAAAACAACAATGTTGTGGTAATGCTTCTCAGAAAACCAGCTAATCTACACTCTGATAGATACTTGAGATACTGACAAAGGAAGTATAGGTTCATAGGTTCATAGGTTCATACTAGGCTATCTGCCCTAGGGAATTTATAAGCCTAGACAGAGTTGTGTGGCTTTCACCACCCCTTAGGTTGAAGAATACTATACCCATTAGTTTGCCGTGCCTCTGTCCAGCAGTGATACAGAGATGATCCCCGGGGTAAACCTACGATCTCCCATCCACTGGTCAAGATTCCTCTTGAACAGAGCCAGTGAGGTGCTCTGTCTCACATGGACCGGGATTCTGTTCCACAGCATAGGGAGTCTCTGGGTGATGAATCTGTCCCTCCAGCACGTCTTATTTATATCCGTGTTGAGGTTTAAGTCTCTTGCTCTTGTGGCTCTGGTGGATTTGGATTTTTTGAGGTGGAGCATGTCCATTAATTCCGGGTTGGACATGGCCTTGTATGTCAGGCACAGGTCACCTCTGAGCAGACGGTATGTGACTGAATAGAGCTGGAGTTTCTTCAGTCGGGCAGCATATGGCATATTTTTGAGCCCCTTTATCCTTTTGGTGAGGAACTTTTCGAGTCTTTCCAATTGCTGAAGGTGTTGGGTAAGATACATTCCGAATGGGGCATTGTACTCAATCATTGGTCTGATAAGTGAAGAGTACAGGGGAACAATGACCTCCCTTGATCTGGATGTGAATCCCTTCATAATCAGGTGGGCAATGTAGAAGGTCCTCCTAACCACTTTGGCAATGTGAGTGTCAAAAGAAAGGTTACTGTTAACTTGGGTCCCCAGGTCCCTGATAACCTCTTCTGTGCTTAATGGATTGCCACCTATGTGGTAACTTGGGGTTACCTTGTTTTTACCAAAGGGTATGACTATACATTTTTTGGCATTTAGCTTAAGGCCATGGCTCTGGCACCAGTTATCCGTTTCTATGAGACCTCTCTGAAGAATATCTGTGTCTGATGGATTTTCAACTATGGTGCCCAGTTTGCAGTCATCTGCAAACTTTGTCAGCCACAATCCTCCTATGTTTGCCTGCACTTCTGAAAAGTAGATGCCGAACAAGAGGGGCCCAGGACTGAGCCCTGTGGGACACCGCCAGACCGGCTTGGAGTCTGACATGGCACCAGCAACTCTAACCCTGTGGGTTCTGTCCTTGAGCCAGTTTGCAACCCATCTTGTGACATATGGGTTTACATTTAAGCTGGTGAGCTTTTCTATGATACCCGAGTGGGGTATTGTGTCGAAAGCTTTTGCAAGGTCAAGGTAGGCTGTGTGAACTGCCTTACCCTCATCAATGGCCTTGGTGACTGTTTCAAAAAAAGTCAACCAAGTTCAAGAGGCATGATCTGCCCTTGACAAATCCGAATTGGGTAGGATCCAATGTCTGTAGGTCCCCTATGTCTTTATGAGTTCCATTATGATCCTCTCCATAGCTTTGCAGACCAGGCTTGTTAAGCTTATGGGGCGGTAATTACCAGGGTCCGTAGAAGCACCGCCTTTGTGGAGTGGGACCACAGTTGCCGTACGCCACTCTTTGGGTACGTATCCTGTGGTAAGGCTAAGATTAAACAGCAGCCTTATGTGCGGGTTTAGTTCCTCATTGAGTTCGTGTAGCACACAGCCGGGGACACCATCCGGTCCCATTGATGCTGTGTTTTGAACTTTAGAGAGAGCAGCTCTCACCTGGGCATTTGAGATGATTGGGAGGCTACACTCTGCTGGGATAGATATTTCTCCTTTTGGGGGGGAGGGAGGGGAGAAATTTTCACTGAACCTGTCTGCCAGTATATTTGCAATGTCTGTGGGTTCAGTGATTTTTGTATCATTTTGGACTAATTCTGAGCATATCTGGGAGTTTCCACCCAGATTTCTAACATAGCTAAAGAAGGCCTTATGATTGTCTTTTGAGTCCTTGGCGAGTTTTCTCTCAAAGTTGGCCTTGGATGATTTTATGAGTGATCGTAGTTTTTTACTAGTATTGATTAGAGATGTCTTCCCTTTTAGGGATTTTGCTCTATCTTGTAGTAGCTTTCTCCTCTTGTTGTAAAGTTTGTTTATGGCTGGGGTCCACCAGATCGGGTGCTTGCCTTTGGTGGAAAGGGTCTTGATTTTATTTGGGATTGCTTGATCCATGCAATCGTTGAGGTGCTTGTAGAAAGCATTTGTAAGGGATTCAGCAGCGTGGGTTGTGGTTTCCAATGGCTCAGGGGCCTTGAAGGATACCACACCAGTCTTAAGAAGTGTGAAGTTGGCTTTTGAGAAGTTCTTCACTGTGGTCTTTTTTGTTGGGGGTGGGGGTGGGATGTGGATCTCCAGTGAGATTAGTTTATGGTCTGATCTCTCCAATGAGGGATATACTTCCGGTGTGGAGCATTTTGTCCCCATGTTTGTGATGATCAGGTCTAGTATTTTTTCACCTCTTGTGGGAATGGTGACAAGTTGTGCCATAGCATTTGAGTTTATGAACTCCAGGAACCTTTGGGCTAGGGTATTGGGGCTTGAGTAATGTTCCCAGTCTATGTTTGGGTAGTTGAAGTCACCCAATATGATGATGTTTGGAGAGACATTTATACTCTCCAGTGTCTTCAGGAAGGCTGTGTGGGGTTCCTGAGTTTGAGAGGGTGGCCTGTAACATGCTACAAACTGTAGAGCAGTTTTGCCTATGGTTAATTGCACCTGAATGGTCTCTGATGCTTCGTGAGTTGCCACCAGCCTGGAGGTGTGGGTATCCTTGATGAATATGGATACACCCCCTCCTTTTGTGGTACGGTCCGGGTTTTGGGGCCGGAACGCATGATATGAGGTAAAACCTGATAGTGTCGGGGTGCTCTCATGAGCCTTGAACCAGGTTTCAGTCACAGCACAGACATCGATGTTCTCCATACTGAGGAGGGCTTCGAGGTCATGCATCTTGAGATTTAGACTTCTGGCATTGAGCAGCATTACCCTTAGTTTTTTTTCCATTATTGTTTTCTAGGGCGGTGGGTTTAGAATTTGAGCCTTGTCTAAAAAAGGCACTATGGGGGTGGCAAGAGCCTTTGCCAATATCCGAAAACCCAGGGGTGACAGGTGCAAGCCGTCCCTTGCGAAGCAGCATGGCTTGTCAAGCATGTCATTCCAGGCAGACAGACATTGGATCCCTTAGAATGACACCAGAAATTAAGCCAATTATTAAAACTGATCATTTTATCTCTGTATTGTGGTATCATTCTTGGTGAAGGTAGGATACTGCTCAGGGTCAGGGTCATACCAGCCTAGGCTACATAATCTGAGAGCTCCTTTATGTCTCTTTTCATGTAGTCCAGGGAGGTACGTCTCAGGTCATTCACACCGGCATGGACAATGACTGAGTCATACTTGTACTTGCTGTGGATTGACCTGAGTGCTTGTGTTATGTGGCGGATTCTAGCGCCCGACAGGCAGCTTACTGTGACCCTCTCCTTGTTCAGTCTGGTGAGTGGGACGTCAGTGCGTCTGACTATGGAGTCACCTATGACAACTGTGTCTGGCATTGTGTTTGGCCTTAAGAGCTGTGACTGATTTGCACACTGACTTTGTGATGTATGTGTTGCTTGTGTTATGTCATGAGGTGGCAGATGTTTGGGTGTCTGCTTTGGAGGCCTCTGCTGTTTTGGTAGATTTTTGATCAGTGCCTCCGAGTATGTCTTTGTGTGTTTATGTGTTTGATTTGTAGTTGTGATAGTTCTATGTGAGAGTGGGTTTATGGTGTGTGTGGTTACCTTCTCCTCCTGTCTGGTTTTGCCAGTCCTGAGTTGAGAGAGCTCAGCCTCCAGTTTGGCTATATAGTTGCATCTCTCGCATGTATTTGTGTTTTGTGGGAGGAGGAGAGGGTTGTTCAGGTACATGAGGCAATTGTAACATTGCCTCAATATTCCCATATTCACCAGCTGAGCAGGAGAGGACGCTAGCAACTGACCCTTTGACATGCTAGAAGAACTGAAAAAGTTTGCTGTGTAACTGAGTCAGAAAGGACCTATAGGGAAGTGGGTACTCAAGGGGGTTTTAAGCTAGTGAAGTGCTTTGTATAATATAGAAGTGCTTTACCTGACTAACAAATGCTTTAGGAACAAGTGCTGGGCTTTACAGATAGAGAATAGACTGTTTAGATTACAAGTAGAGCAGTTCTAAGGGAAAAAATGAAGAGCAGACTTTACAGAGCCAGAAATAGTTTAACCTTGTTTAACTGGCGCTGCCCGATGGTGCTCTAGTGGCAACTCCACGCTAAATGCAGAAAAGGCAATAAGTCAGTAGTACAGGCTAGCACACTTTAGTGGGCAGCCAAACAATTAAATTAAACAGCAAACAAATACTTTTCGACTTGAATTAGACTAATTTCGACCAAAATGTACTTTTAAGTGCAGATAATAAAAAATGCAGTAAATAACTATGAAAACAGTTAAAGCTTGCTCTAGGTAAGCAGTAGAAGGTAAAACAAATATAAAAAACAGCAGGATACTTAATCAGGAAAGCAGTCGCTTTTTTTCAGTTCTCTGTAGCCAGGAAGACTCAACAGGACCACGTGGAGCTGTGTCTGAGCAATATGGCTTCAAAAAAATGCCAGAGGCAGATTTTAACCAGGGAACTTCAAAAGAGCTAGAAATGGTCCAAAATTACCAATTATTACAGCTTCTTGTGCTGAGGTCACTTCCCTGAAGGACAGGTAGGCTATTCAAGGCTCCCCACTCCCACTGGTGAGCTAAGAAACTTCCTTCTATCCAAGTAAGGCAATGGACAACACAGGAACTACAACACAGCCCAGGATACAGTAAGGCCTGTAAACTGGTCTAACTAGTTTAGGAGAGGCAGGAAAATAAGGAATATTTTATTGTTTTTTTTGTTTTTAAATAAAAACACACAGAAATGCAGAAAAGGCAATAAGTCAGTAGTACAGGCTAGCACACTTTAGTGGGCAGCCAAACAATTAAATTAAACAGCAAACAAACACTTTTCGACTTGAATTAGACTAATTTCGACTAAAATGTACTTTTAAGTGCAGATAATAAAAAATGCAGTAAATAACTATGAAAACAGTTAAAGCTTGCTCTAGGTAAGCAGTAGAAGGTAAAACAAATATAAAAAAACAGCAGGATACTTAAAAAGGAAAGCAGTCGCTTTTTTTCAGTTCTCTGTAGCCAGGAAGACTCAACAGGACCACGTGGAGCTGTGTCTGAGCAATATGGCTTCAAAAAAATGCCAGAGGCAGATTTTAACCAGGGAACTTCAAAAGAGCTAGAAATGGTCCAAAATTACCAATTACTACAGCTTCTTGTGCTGAGGCCACTTCCCTCAAGGACAGGTAGGCTATTCAAGGCTCCCCACTTCCACTGGTGAGCTAAGAAACTTCCTTCTATCCAAGTAAGGCAATGGACAACACAGGAACTACAACACAGCCCAGGATACAGTAAGGCCTGTAAACTAGTCTAACTAGTTTAGGAGAGGCAGGAAAACAAGGAATATTTTATTGTTTTTTTTGTTTTTAAATAGAAACACACAGAAATGCAGAAAAGGCAATAAGTCAGTAGTACAGGCTAGCACACTTTAGTGGGCAGCCAAACAATTAAATTAAACAGCAAACAAACACTTTTCGACTTGAATTAGACTAATTTCGACTAAAATGTACTTTTAAGTGCAGATAATAAAAATGCAGTAAATAACTATGAAAACAGTTAAAGCTTGCTCTAGGTAAGCAGTAAAAGGTCAAACACATATACAAAACAGCAGGATACTTAATCAGGAAAGCAGTCGCTTTTTTCAGTTCTCTGTAGCCAGGAAGACTCAACAGGACCACGTGGAGCTGTGTCTGAGCAATATGGCTTCAAAAAATGCCAGAGGCAGATTTTAACCAGGGAACTTCAAAAGAGCTAGAAATGGTCCAAAATTACCAATTACTACAGCTTCTTGTGCTGAGGTCACTTCCCTGAAGGACAGGTAGGCTATTCAAGGCTCCCCACTCCCACTGGTGAGCTAAGAAACTTCCTTCTATCCAAGTAAGGCAATGGACAACACAGGAACTACAACACAGCCCAGGATACAGTAAGGCCTGTAAACTGGTCTAACTAGTTTAGGAGAGGCAGGAAAACAAGGAATATTTTATTGTTTTTTTTGTTTTTAAATAGAAACACACAGAAATGCAGAAAAGGCAATAAGTCAGTTGTACAGGCTAGCACACTTTAGTGGGCAGCCAAACAATTAAATTAAACAGCAAACAAACACTTTTCGACTTGAATTAGACTAATTTCGACTAAAATGTACTTTTAAGTGCAGATAATAAAAAATGCAGTAAATAACTATGAAAACAGTTAAAGCTTGCTCTAGGTAAGCAGTAGAAGGTAAAACAAATATAAAAAACAGCAGGATACTTAATCAGGAAAGCAGTCGCTTTTTTTTCAGTTCTCTGTAGCCAGGAAGACTCAACAGGACCACGTGGAGCTGTGTCTGAGCAATATACATGTGAAATTAAAAATCTAGGTGCCTGCTTCTATACAGGGCACTGCAAACCACCACTGCACAGCTCAGCAAATGTTATTATAGGACATGAGATACAGAGGAATCCAATATATATATATATATATATATATATATATATATATATATATATATATATATATAAAAACTCAGATCCTGCAGCAATTCACACATTTCTCATGATTGTGAGTGACACTACAAGACTAAGGTCTCCAGATCAGTAAAATACAAACAGTAAAAATGCAGTATGAATATAATTACTGGGGTTCATATGCTGTGAGGGATACTGCATAAAAAGCAATGCCTTTTGGCTAGGGGTCGTCACAGCAAATCACTGGTCTGGAGATTGATTGGCAGTGGAGTTTTTATGGTGTCAGGTTGCCAGCCCAGCACCCAGCCTTTATAGAAGGCACACACACAATACACATTCACCTATCTGCATGGCTTTAAGACTCACTCAGCCACAGGGAAAACATGCAGACTCCACACAGAAGGCACTTCAGCTGAGAATCGAACTGGAGAACTTCTTGCTGTGAGGCGACAATGCTAACTGCTGCACCACCAGCAGCCACTGAAGGATACTACATATTGTTGTTGTTGTTCTTTCGGCTTTTTCCCAGTAAGGGGTCACCACAGCGGAACTCCAGTCCGCTAATGATTGGCAGTAGATTTTTTACGAAATGTCGAGGTGCCAGCTCAATGCTCAACCTTCAACGAAGGCATGCACATTTACGCATGCATGTCTTTCAAACGCTACCCAGCCATGGGGAGGACATGCAGACTCCACACAGAAGGCACTCCCAAGCCCAGCCAAGAGTTGAACGGGAGAACCTCTTGCTGTGAGGTAACAACGCTACCACCGCGGCACTGAAGGATACTACATACAAGACTAAAATCCCCAGACTAAGCAAAATGTAAACAGTCAAAATGCAGTAGAAATGTAACACATGAGGCTCAGATCTTGTAATAATTTACAGTTCTCCCAGTATTGTGAGTGATACTACAAGACTAAGCTCTCTGGACCAAGTAATATGCAAACTGTAAAAATGCAGCAGAACATGAATGAGATTCAGATACTGCAGCAATTCACAATGTTCTCACTATTGTGAGCAATACTACAAGATTAACGCCCCTGGACCAAGAAATAATGCAAACAGTGCAAAGTCAGTCGAAATATAGTAAATGGGGTCAGATCCTGCAGCAATTCACAGTGTTCTCACTATTGTGAGCAATACTACAAGATTAAGGCCCCTGCACCAAGAAATAATGCAAACAGTGCAAATTCAGTCGAAATATAGTAAATGGGGTTAGATTCTGCAGTAATTCACAATTGTTTCACTATTGTGAGTAATACTGCAAGACTAAGGTCCCCAGACCAAGTAAAATGCAAGCAGAAGAAAAGCAGTAGAACTACAACAAATGAGGCATAAATCCTGTAGCTATTCACAACTATCTCACTATTGTGTGTGATACTGCAAGACTACTGTAGGTAATACTACAAGACCAATCAACAGTTACAAATTAAGTTGAAGGATGATAAACAGTCATACTATTATGTCTTGTATAAACAGGTAATGATTATGCCTTAAGGCTTTCAGTTATAACATGTTGCTTGATTGTATTATGTCATATGACTTATCTGCTTTATAATTAAATATCATGGCTCCGTTTTACAACTTTTATTGTAAGCTGAAGGTGGGTGCAATACCCAAAACAATCATAAATGTTTTAATATATTTTTTGTTACTATTATGAGAACATAGTAAGTTGCATTAAAGGCCGTAACAAAATACAAGAAAATACTAATCAATATGCTAGCATGCTTGCTTTGGAAAATGGAGTTTTAGGAGACAGAAAGGCTATGGTTGTTTTAGGGCCTTTAAAGAATTCACAGTCTGTTGGCATAGCATATCACATTTTCAAAGATTTCACCCTATTGTTGAGATACAAGATTTTCAAGAACATTGAATAAAAGTGGTAACAAATATATATGGGTCTGTAGTGTTTAAGATTATAGTGCCTATTAATTTTCAACTGGAAAGTCGAGGCTATCCCCCACAGTGATAAAACCCTTTTTAAACTTTAAGGGAAATCTGCACATGTGGGCAAACAAAACAGCTATAAAAACAGCATGCATTTTAAAGATCTAGGACATTAGCTGTCTATTTCTGGATATTCCTGCACAGGATGCAGAAAGGGCAGATCATCTACTCACACTATTGTTATCCTTTTAGATAATGAAATTGGGGTGGTTATCCTTGTATAGGTGCACTGCCAGATTCTAGGCTGTATAGTTTTGGGGTTACACTAAACACAGTTTTTTATTAAGAGGTATCTGGGATTAAAATATATCCTGTTTGGATACAATGTATACTTTGCTTTTCTTCAGCTTCAAATTTACTTCACCTTAAAGAACAAATACAAATCCAATTTCCTGAAGATGGTGTAACTCAAAGTCCAAATGAACAAATCAATCATGTGATGAATTTTATCTTTATAAGGAATGTTTCTAACAATCATGTGAATTTGTTACACCACGTGACTTTATCATATGATGAAGCTTAGCTTTATAAGAACATTTCATAATGGTCTTATTTATTCGGAAGAAGTCTTGTGGATCTTAGTGAATGAAAGTGTTGAATTAAGAGTGTTACACTAGTGTTACACCTAATTTTGTTTTCTCCCATTTTGTTTGTCAGATTACTTCACTTCATTTGCCTTCAGCTGTTTGTTTACTTCACTCCCCCATTGAAGGCCACAGTGTGGCTACATTATTTAGTTTGACACTCTCCCCTTCCTGTGAGATGATTGGTTTGGTTCTGAAGTGCTATAGAATTTTTGCAAGTGTATCCTCTTGCTGAAGTAGACTTTTTAAGTCCTAAATCCTACTTTTATACTTCTGCCTTAGGTAGAAACAACTGTTCTACAGCATTATATAGGTGAAGGTGACTTATATGATATTGTTTTGGAGTTTTTCCCAGACTCTAACTTTGTGTTTTTTCCCATTGATGAGTTACACAAAGTGCAGTCTTTCTCCATTTTTAGAAAAGGAAGTACTGGTATATATTTCTTGTCTATGAAGAAAGGAAGGAAGGAACTGGATATATTTTTTATAATTTTTAGAAGTTGTTTCAGTTTAATACTTCTTCCTTTTTAATTATGACTATTATACATAAAATGTTTAACAATTTTGAAAATTTAAATTTGAATTTTAGGTGATTACTTTCTAGAAAATACTTTTCCCATTAGAACCTCTGGATTGTCTTAAGGAGGTAAGACTACAGGAACAGTACTAGGCAAGTAATCGCAGGGACCATGAGAGGCCTAACCATATACACCTTTAAGTGGACAAAGTAGTGGTTTGCTTGGCATGTAGTGGTAATTTATTCCATCTGCTAGGATTATGTTTTGTTATGAGCCTATCCTTCTGGAAAGTCTTGCTTTTTTGCTGGTGTAAATTTAGGTCCTCAGTAAGGTGTTTGCAGTTCCAATGATTTTGTGCAGAAATAATAGGCCATCTAGGATTGTGTCTCTCAAGGTTCAAAAAAGGAAGCACAGGTTATCTTAGCTGGAAGGCAAGTACATTTAAGGAAAGTTGTGCTAGTCCATTGGAATAGTTGAAGGATTTAAGGTCTTTAATTTTTCTGGTTAAAATCATTGATGCCTATCCAGTTAAGTAATATGTTTGGATCTGCACATACCAAAAGGTGCATTACATTCAATGGTATATCTGATAATGGAAGAGTACAACGTAAAGATGACTTCTCTGAATCTTGATGACATTTCCTTGGAAATAAACTGGACCATATAGAAGGATTTCCTGACTGTGGTGGAAACATGATGATTGAAAGGGGGGGAGAGAGGGGGGGAGACAAAGACAGAGAGAGAGAGAGAGAGAGAGAGAGAGAGAGAGAGAGAGAGAGAGAGAAAACTGCCCATATAAGCATTGAAGTCTCCTATGATCGTATCTGTTTGGAGAGGAGTACCACTTACAATGAGATGGAAACAGCTTTTTTTGCTAAATGCTACTATGCTGCACCTTTTGGTATTAAGCTTGAGGCCCTTGTCAGTACTCCACTTCTTTGCACATTTCAGTCCTTTATGGAGCAGATTAGCATCAGTGGATGAGCAGGTATCACAGCCCAGCTTGCAGACATCAGAAAACATGGTCAGTCACATTTCAGGAATATTGGCTTAGATGTCTGCAAAATCCATTCCAAAAAGATGAGATACCAGCAGGGATGCCTATGGTACTCCATTAGTTAAAATTTTAAGTTTAGAAAAGGTTCCGGCAACTTTCAGTACTTGTGATCTGTTAGCTAGCTTGTTTGTAATCCAGTGAACAATGTATAGGTCTATACCAAGTTTGTCTAAATTTTCAATAATACCAACATGGGGTATAGTGTCAAAAGCCTTGGCCAGGTTAAGATAAGCAGCATGCACAGAGTGACCACCATCCACACCCTCTGTAACCTTTTCAGAAAAGATTGCTAGGTTCAGGAGACAGGTCCTACACTTCAAAAATGCAAACTGAGTAGGTTGAGATCAGTTACTTGTGTCTGCATAAATGAGACTTCTCTCAGTGTGGAGTCTAGTGCATGCATGTTTAGTTTGCAGGACTACAACACTCAGCTGCTTTTGTAAGTGGCCCAGTCTTAGAAACTGTGTCATGGCTGTTAGTGTATTAAAAATGTAGCAATGCAAGCATCAGAATTTAGAAAACTGGCATTGTATCTACATGTTTTTGATGGAATAAATATTACAAAGGTCTGTACTGAACCTATGGTAGATGCCTAGTAAATAAAATAAAAACAAAGGTTTTGCAGAGTTAGTGGTTAATATCACTATGCCTAGGTTGTCACTCAAACTTTTATGATCAAGCTGACTTACTCATACTTCTCAGACATATGAGTTTCACATGTACATAGGAAACATAAACTTAATTTAGCTCCTAAACATAAGCCATTCTTGAGCAACAAATATACTGATTATGCTAGATAATGTTCCTGGTTATCTTTTTCAAACATTAAGAAACCAGAAGCATCACTAATGTTTTAGTGATTTTTTTTTTACAGACAAGCTAATTTTCCATTTTTGAAGCAGCACTCTCCCAGGTTCCCAGGTCGCAAGGCTGACCTTATGTTGCCAGAATATATATAGCAGAATGTTGACATCATTCATTTTTTGGTTAGCATTTGGTGATGTGCATTCTCTAGGCTGGCAATCAGGTCAACAAATCATACTGAAAATAGATGGAGGATCCAATAGTCTGTACTGCTACAAAAATGCTGTGAAAACAGTTGTATAACAAATAGACTGATAAATGTCGTATAGACCTGTCACTGGCACAATCAATGTAAATTGAACATAATACAGGAAATATGCAAAAATTAGCAGTGCAACCCAACAAATATTCGTTTTCATTAAGGTATGAGGAAAATGTATAGAATCTAAGGAGACACCATGCACAATCAATATATGTAGTCCAAAAACCATACTGCCAACATAAAAATTTCAACAAAATGCAAATTAATGGTCATGCTGCTAAATGCTAGAAGTCTAAGCATGAAACTGCACTCATTGCAAGCATTCTTAACCTTGGAAGATGCTGACATTTGTACAGTCACAGAAACCTGGTTCAAAGCTGTGGAGAGCTCCCCAGCCTTACCTGTTTTTTCATCCTATCATACATTCAGACCCCAAACTGTGGGCAGCAAAGCCAAAGGAGGTGGAGTTTCAATATATATTAAAGACACACACACCTCCAGGCTAGTCAAACAGTATGATGCACAGGAGACACTTCAGGTACAGTTAACTGTTGACAAGACCCCTATTCAAACCATAGCCAGCTACAACCCCCCCCCCCCCAAATTTGACCCAAGATGCCCACTCCACCTATTTGGATATCTTTGAATCAATCAAGATTCATCCCTTTACCCTGATCCTATGCGACTTTAACTAGCCAACCATAGACTGGAAAAACTACTCATTCCAGAACATAAATGCCCAAGATGCCACGATTTTATCAATGCAAATGCCTTGGAACAGCTAGTCAATACCCCCTCAAGAGGTGATAATATCTTGGACTTGGTATTAATCAACATGAGTAACCACTGCAGCACCCCTACAGTATCATCCTCATAAAGCAGTCACTTTCAAAGTCACCATCTCCCCCCCCCCCCCCAGCTAGGGTCAAACAAAAAAAACTTCTACAAAGCTGATTACAACCTCCTGTGGGATGGTATAAACAGCTTCAAGCCCCCCTCCACCTCTGTAGAAACTGGCAACAATGTCCAAATCTACACCAATGTACTATATGAGCATTTATACAGATGCATGGAATCAGGAATACCCAACAGGACAAAATCATCCTCTGCAAGGAAGAGTAAACCTGTCTAATGGACATCTGCAATAAATAAACTATATAACAAAAGGAAAAAAAAATCTGTCCATGACTATGAAGGAACAGGTGCCCAATTGGAAGCAATCTCTCCTTAGCCTGAACAAGCAAATAAGAGCACTGGTGAAATCCTCTAAAGCCAAATTCGAGTCCAAATTGGCCACATCTGCTAGAGACAATCATAAGGCCTTCTTCACATATGTCCACAATCTCAAAGGAAGCACCCAAAATCTGTCCAGAACTGGTGGTCAAGGACACCACATACACACATTCTGTAGATATAGCCAACCTACTGGCTGACAGATTCAGTGAAAACTTCACCTCTCTGTCCCCTCTTCAGTAAATCAGGACATCCCCAGTACCTGCACCCAACCCCTTATCTCTAGGTAACAGGTCATCACTGCCCTCTTAAAGGCAAAAAATACAGTCTCCATGGGACCAGATAACATCCCATGCTGCATCCTACATGAACTCAGGCACAAACTTGCAGCACCATTAAGCACCCTAATCAACCAAAGCCTGAGTACTGGCTTTGTGCCAGCTGAGTGGAGGACAGCCACTGTCATACCTTTACACAAAGGTGGAGCATTCACCGATCTGGAAAATTATAGACTCATCAGCCTAACTAGCCTGATCTGCAAGGCCATGGACTGGATTATCATTGACCTCATTAACAGGGATATTGGGAACCTCCAAACACTCGACCCCACATAGTTTGGCTTTCTCAAGGGGAGGCCATGTCCCTTAAATATGGTCAACTTCTTTGAGATAGTCCTCAAAGAATTGGATGAGGGGAAGATGGTGCACACCACCTACCTTGCCTTGTCAAAGCCTTTGACACTATTCCCCACTCTGGCATAATAGATAAACTCTCTCAACTAGGCATCAATCCATATGTTACTAGATGGGTAGCAATCTGGTTCACTGATAGAACCCACCTAATCAAAATAGGGAAAGCCACCTGAAGCAGTAGACCTGTAACAAGTGGCGTACCTCAGGGATCAGTCTTAGGGCCTCTGTTATTTGGGATATATTTCTCTGAGGTGTAGGGCAAAACCAGTGGGCTATGGCTGACCAAGTTTGCAGATGACTGCAAACTTGGCGTGGTCATAAATTCCCCAAGTGATGTGGACGTCCTCTAATAGGGTCTCACCCAAACAAATGACTGGTGCCAGAAACATGGCCTCAAGCTGAATGCCAAAAAATGCATCATCATCTCCTTTGGGCAGAGTGACATCCCCACATCACATTAATAACAACATCTGAAGCACGCAATCATTCATGAGTGATTTGGGCACCCAGGTTAATATCAACCTGATTTTTGACCATCATGTTGCTTCCATTGTATGGAAAGCTTTCTACATGACCCGCCTCATAAGTAAGGGTATCTCATCCAGGACCAAGGAGGTCATAACATCCCTGTATTCTTCCCTTATAAGGCCAATTGTTGAGTACAATGCTCCCTTTGGCATGTACCTCACAAAGCACATGCAGCAACTGGAGAGACCACATAGGTTCTTCACTGGGAGAATAAAGGGCCTCAAACATCTACCCTACACAGATAAGCTAAAAGCCATGTCCCTCTACTCAGTTTCATACAGACTCCTCAGAGGTAACAGCTATCTGTTATACAAAGCAAACTCAGACCCCGCCTTGATGGGACTGCTGCATATCTGCAAGTCAAGCTCCACTCGAGTAACCTACACGCACAACCTCAACCTGGTCTGTGACATCAATAGGACTTTTTGTGTGACAGATTTGTGTCTCAGAGACTCCTCCATCTGTGGAATAGACTCCCTCTCCATGTCAAGAAAAGTACCTCATTATCCCTTTTTAAGTGCAACCTGGATAACTGGATGGGAAACAGAAAATACACCCCTGGGATTCCACCGGTGTCTTTGCTGGTCAGGGTTTTTGGGTGCTGACTTGTCTAAACATGGGCTTAACTCTTGGCTAGGCTTATAACAGCCTCAGGTTCAATAGCCTAGTAACTTCCTATGAACCTATGATCCTATGATCCAATACGTTAAATAAATCTAATCAAATAATCAAACAACTTAATCTCATTCCCTCCAGTACAGCTATTTTCGGTGTGTACCCTTAACTCCCAGTGGGTGTGGCTTGAGCCTTTAAAAAATGAAGTTATCACCTTACAGTTCTAACAAATACTCATTGACAGAGGTCAAATATCAATACAATTGTGTTTGCCATCATGTACACTTCAAGAAAGAACATTATGATTCCTTGTATGTAGCATGGTTTTGGAATTACTAATGCAAATATGAACAAGCAATATTTGACGCCTAGATGCACCATAGGAAGTAACTGCAGAAATGCCTGGAGGCGCACGCAGCTGTAATGAGTTAATGAATTATTTTGTAAGTGATTCCACTTGCCCTGTTGCATTTTATATGATTGCTGTGAAGTAAAATCAGGCTCCTTCTGCCATTTCCCAATGGTACACATGCAAACATATGCACAGGGCAGTGCTAGCACTTTTCCAGTATAGCGTCTCATTATTAAGCAATTACAGGGCATCCCCAGCACTTTATGCACTTTTAAATAGTTAAAAAAAAAATAGTTCAGTTAAACCTCCATCAAAGTGAGAGCTTTGTATCTGTTGAATGAAAGAAAACAGCACTTAGTTCTTTCCTAGTGTACGATTCAGCTGAACTGATGATAAACAATGTAATTTTTTGCTATTTGTTACCTTTTACTCTGTACTGTACTAGGTGTACTTTGCTGATTTTTAGAATCTATTTGCAATCTCATTTTAAATTCCAAATCCAAACAAACCAAACTAAGACTAGTACGTCACTTTCAGGAAGCAAAGAAAACCAAGGATAAAACAAGAAGTGATTCCTCTGCTGTGGAATCGCTTTCTTGTTTTATCCTTGGTTCATTTTAAACTCATCATAATTTGCTTGTTTTTCTCTACTTGTAACTTTTGTTTAAATAGCTATGTTTTATGTCAATGTAGTTATGTATTTGAGTGTCTATGTATTTGCAGAGCTTTTCTTCCTGGGTCTCCACTAAAAAAGGGCTCCGATCCAGCTAGACTAACCTGGTCAACAAATGTCAAAAAAAAAGTATTAACTTTACTTTGTTACAGTACAATTATATAGTCTAACTGCAGTACAGGTTGTTGTACTTATTAACTATGGGTATTCCGTGGATGAAGAGGCCTTCCGTCTATGGGATTAGAATTCACAACACCCCAGAGTAGTCTATTATTAGTTCTGCCAGCTTCTCTTGTCGTATGGCTTATCCTCAGATAATGGGCCAGGTTCCAAAAGGCTTGCTGTCAGTATAAGTCACTTACTCTGAGATTTGTTCTGGAAGTAAGTTACTTACTGCCAGAGCAAGTCTTTTGGAATATGGTCCCCAGTGTAAGCCTGATAAAGATAGGCCTTACACCAAAATAAGCTACTTAAACTGAAAACAACCTTTTGGATTAAAGGCAGACTTACATCAGAGTAAATCACTTACACTGAGAATTATGTCTTTTGGAATCAGAACAGACTTACACTGGAGTACACCACTTACACTGAGAATAAAGACTTTCAGAATCAGGGCAGACTTACACAGAATTAAGTCATTTACACAGTGAGCAAGTCTTTTGGAATTGGGCCCCACATTAAAGCTGAATTATATAGCGAGACAATAAATGAATAGAAACTACTTTGTGCTCCTCCAAAGAAAGTTGCATTCAGAAATAAAAAAATATATAAATTGTGTGTATTCAAGGTCAGAGGAAGAGATAGTCAAAGGTGGTCATAAGGCTAAGAAGCTACCTAGCTTGGTATGCCTTTCAAAACATTATGTAGCTCATCTGTCAATGATCACTGGTTGAAAACAGTTATCTCCCTGTGGAACACACCTACCTAGAAGATCTTAGTGTTCATGTATGCTAAATCTGATTGTATCAGTGAAGATCATTGTTAGTTTTTTGCTTGGACAACTATGGATCATGAGAAATAAATTTGATTATTTTTAACAATTAAGAATCAAAGAAAATTTTGTTACTCTAAAACAACTCATAACTAGCTTTTGGTCATTTAGTGCAGTGCAGAAGTGTAAGAGTGTGAGCTCCTAAGAAGCGTTGTTCCGTGATTTTGGGTTTGATTCTCTAGGTTTCCATCTGGTTACTGTATCATTCTAAGCAAGTCATCCCAAATATTTATGGTCACCTTTGAGCTTATTATCAATTAAAATAAATGAAATTTACATTGTTTGCTTCTATGTGCAGGGTTTGATTCTCACATGGGATAATTGGCTAGGCTTAAAATGGCCCACGAGGGCAGTTAGCCTAATGCTAATCTATGAAAAGTCTACTAATCTAATCAACATTATACATTCTACTTCATGTAACGTGGTCTGTGCTATACCGTGCCACATCAAAAGCAAGGAATACCATAACTCTTAAGTTCTTTGTTCAACAATCGGGGACAAAGCCACAAAATAATGGAGAACAAAAGACCCAATTCAGAAATAGTTTCTAAATATTACTATAGTTCAGTTTAAAAGTTAATAGAATAATAGGTTTTGCATGAACATGCATTTTCTGAACAATAAGAAGCACAAAATTCTAACCTCTGGCATTACTGGATGACTGCAATTTTCAATGATTAACAGAAAAAAAAAAAAAACAATTATGACAAATGGGAAAAAAACATATGGAAAATTCATGGACTTTCAGGAAAATAATCAGGTGCGAGCTGGGAGGAAAATAATAACTTATCCTGCAAGTTTAGTACTGTATAAAATGCATAAAATATAACTGCATATGGAATGACTCAGTCTCTTCTCTCCATCCACTTTTTTTCATTTATCTATGAGGAGGTTTATGTGTGCTTTTGTTTGTGTGTGTGTGTGTGTGTGTGTGTGTGCGTGCGTGTGTGTGTGTGTGTGTGTGTGTGTGTGTGTGTGTGTGTGTGTGTGTAAGCACAATATTTGTATATGTAACTAATTAGCTATTTGCTATTAAATATGCATGTGGATAATTTAGCTCTCCACCAGGGTATCTGCTATCTTTTAATATACCTGCATGCATGAATTGAAATCCTGAACACTACAGACATGCCCTTGATATATACATTATCCTTAATGAAATCCATTATAACAAAATGTAGGGGTCCCTTCAGGGGAAAATTATGATTAGTTTTGCCAAGGACATGCTGCTAATTTACTGTTATTGTCTGTTGTACCATCTGTCACTGTAGGCTTACAGGCATCAGCAGAAGGACATTATAATTATTTGTTTCTGATGAACTATTTATTAATTTATGCAGTACAATTTGTATAAGAACTTTCAGTATTGACACCTATCTGTTGCAGTACTAATGCGCTAGGTCTTTCAAATTTACATATTCACTCAGTACCCAAAACTGAACATAGAATGTTCTTTTGAACCAGCTTTCTTGTTTTACAATTTTATAATGCCTGCTTCTTAAATAGGGCAATGGCAATACAATGATTTCATTTGCTTTTATTGAAGTTCATTCGCTATGGATGTTTTGTTTTATTATCTCATTCAATACATAGTGTAAGCATTTCCTTGAACACGCCTTGCTTATAATTTTACATTATTTTCTTCTACAGTAATCCATTAATACCTTGTATCCTTACAAATGAGATGCAATATTGTTTCTACAACTCTAAATTCTTTAGTGAATAATCTATATACTCTTTAGAGGGAACTTCAAGATTCACGTATTAAATGTTTACCTGTAACAGACCCACAAGATATATTTTTTTAAGGTGGATCATAATACAAATGCACTTGCATTGAAAAAAAAAATAACAGTGAAGCACACAACCTTAACTTATACAGATTTATGCTGAAACATTTCTCAGGCAAGGTAACATTCATAGGTATGTACTAGGTTAGATGTCTTTCCAGGGCATGTTAAGCCTAGCCAATTCCCTTATAGAGAAGAGAATAAAATTCTGTAACTTGTATAGTTAAACATCTTAACCATTATGCTAAGCACTTATGCCAACCCCTGAAATCGTTGTTCACATTCATAGCCTTCAAATTTCATTTATTTATTACCTTGCACCTGCTTTATGGCATCATGGGGAGGTGGATGGATCCTATGCCAGCAAGCAAAGGGTATAAAGCAGATACTTAGGGGTAGGATGCCACTCCATTACTAGATATATATCATATACTATACTCAGACACACAGACAGACAGACACACACACACGCACACACATACGCGCGCGCACACACGCACACACACACACACACGAACTTGCGCGCACACACACACACACACGCACACACGCGCACACGCACACACGCACACACGCACACACACACACACACATCTATAGGCAATTTACAAGAATACCAATTCATGTATCATCATATCTTTGTGATGTAGGAAAAAAAAAACAGCCCTCAGGGTAAACCCTCTGGGACAAATGGAAGACATGCAAATACTGCACAGTAGGCATGGGAAATGGACAACAGAAATAAATACTTTGAAGAAGTGGTTCTAATCTTTGCACCATTTTTCAAGTGTTTCTAAGCAGCTTGACCTTCTACCAGTCTAGTTTTGATTTGGTGAGATGGATTATTTTTCATCAGTATTTCTAAGAATCCCATTTTACATTTTTATAACAAGGATTTAATCTTAGCTTTTTGGTGCATATTTTTGGTAGTATTTTAATGGAAGCATTGATACTTAGATACAGGAAGTGTTCCATATTTGCAGCTTACTACACACTCTAAACTTTCAGTAGTATTTCTTTATTCTGGGTAAGTTAATCTTTGAATACCATTGCTGACAAAGTGATTTACAGTTTACTGTAAACATTATTTAATATGAAAAATGGACACTTGTTTCATTGTTTTCCATTTATATAGTGAGTGCATTGACTGATTTTAAAGTTTCATAAATATTCACTTTAGAATTGTAGTTAATTTATTTTCAAGGCTAGTTTAAACCAAGTTTTAGACTTCTTTATTATCAGTTTTGCTTTTCAGACTTTACAAACTGGTGCTGTTTTTGACAGCATTGTGAAGCACAAAACATACAGAATGCAGTGAACAATTACTGCAGCTTACAAAAATGCTGTCCTTTACAGGGCTGTGATCAGGTGTGAATAAATTCAGGTAGGCATTGTTAGTTTGGAAAAGTTCCAGATGTGCATATACAGCAGAGGCAGCAAGTTGTCAAATATTTTATTAACAACAAATACAGGCATCATCATGCATCAATGCAGCGTGCAGAGTATAGACATTCATTACCTAGCCTGATTTAAGAGCCAGTCAGCAATGAGATCTGAAGATTGAAAGGGTGTTGGAAATCAGGAAATCAGGGATGGTGTGGGTGGCATGGGTGTATGGGGGATTGCACCCCTGCAAAAAGAAGTTTTAAGGAGAAGAGTGATTTTCAAAATTCATCCTTCTCCTGTGTTTTTGGTCTTTTTTTTTTTTTTGGCTTGTTGGCACTCTGCAACATTTCAATAGGGAACAGTAGAAAAACATACACATACATATTCAAAAACACAAACACACACACACACACACACACACACACACACACACACACACACACACACACACACACACACACACAAGCTTTGTGGAACAGAGACTTGACCATGTCCTAAATGAATATTCTGAGAAGTAGCATCTTGGGGTCAGTATATATAAGTTTGTCTTTCAGCCATTCACTCTCTGTATTTCAGGACTCAGCCTTGTGGGTCACGACATTTCAAATGGTTACTTTTTTCTGTGTGTATTTGTGTGTGAGTCTACATGTTTGTGCTTCTGAAAGTGTGTGTGTGTGTGTGTGTGTGTGTGTGTGTGTGAGTGAGTGTGTGTGTGTTTCTGGACATTAAAAACTTGCATATTTTATATTTCTAATGTTAAATATATCCCCCAGCAAAAATAAATATATTAAAACAAGTTTGATTCAGGTGTAGGAGCAATTTTACATCAAAATATATAAAAAAAATACATCTATCATATTAAAAACAAAATAAATAAAAAATAATTTTGCAGATAGCCCATTCTCTAAGCACAGTAATGTCCTCCATGGTGTGTGTTATAGTCAAAATAATGCCCTTTCACCCCTGGGCAAATAGAGTGATGTATTAAAGACAGCTATTGCATTCAGCTAATGCAGATATATGCATTTTTGCCTGTTTATACAGCTCTGCATTCTATTTAAACTGTTTTTGTGTTGATTAACTGTTGTGCACCTTTAAAAAAGTTATTTGTTGCTTAATTTTACCTGTAGGCTAACACACTCAAGTGTGCTAGCCGTTTAAAAGCATTTATAGCATTTACTGTCTGTTTTTCCTCTGTTTTCTGCAAAAAATATCTTGTTTTCCCACCTTACTGAACTAGAATAGTCCAGTCTTTAGAATTTGCTGATCTCTGGGCTTTGGCTTGGTTCCTGTGCTATTCCGTATCCTTATTTGGATAAAGGGAAGCTTCTTTGTTCACCAGTGGGAGTGGGGAGCACTGAGCAGCCTATTTGTCCCTAGAGCAGTGGTTCCAGCCAGAAACTTGTAGTCTATTGGCCATTTTGGGTCAATTCCTAGCTCTTTTCAACCCCCTGCTATAAAGCCCGCTTTAGCGCGCTTTTGTGTGATTTAGCGCGGAGTTGCCCATAGAGCACCATCGGGCAGCACCGGTTAAACAAGGTTAAATTATTTCTGGCTCCGTAAAGTCTGCTCTTCAATTTTTCCGTTAGAATTTCTCTACTTGCAATCTAAACAGTCTATTCTCTATCTCAAAAGCTCAGCACTTGCTCCTAAAGTATTTTTATATAGGTAAAGTGCTTATATACTAAACAAAGTACTACATTAGCCTAGAATCCCCTTGAGTACCCATTTCCCTATAGGTCCCTTCTGACTCAGTTACACAGCAAACTTTTTCACTTTTTCTAGCATGTCGAAGGGTCAATTGCTAGCGTCCTCTCCTGTTCAGCTGGTGAATCTGGGCATGTTGAGGCAATGTTACAATTGCCTCATGTACACAGACAACCCACTCCTTCTCCCACAAAACACAAATACTTGTGAAAGATGCAACTATATAGCCAAACTGGAGGCTGAGCTCTCTCAACTCAGGACTGGCATGACCAGACAGGAGGAGAAGGAAACCACGCAAACCACAAACCCAGTTTCACATAGAACTATCACAACTGCAAAACAAGCACATAAACACACAAAGACATACTTGGAGGCACTGATCAAAAATCTACCAAAACTACAGAGGCCTCCAAAGCAGACACCCAAGCAACTGCCACCTCAAGACATAAGACATGCAACACATAGTTCTCAAAGTCAGTGTGCTAAACAGTCACAGCCCTTAAGGCCAAACACAATGCCAGACACACTTGTTATAGGTGACTCCATAGTCAGACACACTGCCGTCCCACTCACCAGACTGAACAAGGAAAAGATCACAGTAAGCTGCCTGTCGGGCGCTAGAATCTGCCACATAACACAAGCACTCAGGTCACTCCACAGCAAGTACAAGTATGACTCAGTCATTGTCCATGCCGGGGTGAACGGCCTGAGACGTACCTCCCTGGACTACATGAAAAGAGACATAGAGGAGCTCTCAGATTATGTAGCCCAGGCCGGTATGACCCTGACCCTGAGCAGTATCCTACCCTCACCAAGAATGATGCCACAATGCAGAGACAAAATGATCAGCTTTAATAATTGGCTTAATTATTGGTGTCATTCTAAGGGGATCCAATGTCTGTCTGCCTGGGATGACATGCTTGACAAGCCACGCTGCTTCGCAAGGGACAGCTTGCACCTGTCACCCCTGGGCTTCCGGATATTGGCAAAGGCTCTTGCCACCCCCCCATAGTACCTTTTTTAGACAAGGCTCAAATGATAAACCTACCGCCCTAGAAAACAAAAATGGAAAAAAACTAAGGGTAATACTGCTCAATGCCAGAAGTCTAAACCTCAAGATGCACGCCCTCGAAGCCCTCCTCAGTATGGAGAACATCGATGTCTGTGCTGTGACTAAAACCTGGTTCAAGGCTCCTGAGAGCACCCCAGCACTATCAGGCTATACCTCATATCATGCGTTCTGGCCCCAAAATCCAGACCGAACCACAAAAGGAGGGGGAGTATCCATATTCATAAAGGATACCCACACCTCCAGGTTAGTGGCAATGCACGAAGCATCGGAGACCATCCAGGTGCAATTAACCATAGGTAAAACTGCCCTACAGTTTGTAGCATGCTACAGACCACCCTCTCAAACTCAGGAAACTCACACAGCCTTCCTGAAGACACTGGACACACTCTGGCTAGGCTTATAAATGCCCTAGGGCAGATAGCCTAGTATGAACCTATGAACCTATGAACCTATGATATCAGTAGCCCAAAGAAGGGTTACGATGATGAAGCTAAGAGAAAGGTTGAGAGATGTAAAAAAAGGTAAACTGATGTGGAGGTCATAAGGCTGGGTGAAATGGTGGGCATAGGTAAAAACTGAAACAAAAATGCTGATTTGGGCAAAGAAGGACAACAGATAATAGGCCTGAATCAATTTTATAAAAACAGGATAAGTGAGATGAATGTTTACAATATATAGAGTTCAGATGTTTTCTCAAAGTTTTTACATTGTTTTGTATAAAGAAGTTGAATTGGAGAGTTTTTTTCTTTTCAGAATAGAATGATTTGCAAAGTCCAAAGGAGGAGCTGATAGCGTTTGTAAGAAGGTATCGAAGGGAGAGATAATGGAGGCTATCAAGCATTTGGAAAATATGGAAAGCAGGAGGGGCATATGGGTACCTGACTGATTTCTTTTCCTATATGAAAGTAGACACAGATAGGACCACGGTGGTTTTCTGTAATAAGACATGGAAAAGGAGCACTATGTTGACATCCAAAAATGTCATTATTATGATATTTTGGCCTTTTGTAACTATATCATTGTGCAAAGTAGATGTCCAGATTTTTGCCAGAATATTAACAGCTAGACTGGAAAAATCTTGCTAAAAATAATTGGCTGCAAGCAGGTGGGGTTTATGAAAGTAAGATCTTCTAGTTGGCAACTGCAGTTTTTCAATGCATTTTATATAATGGGTAGAAAAGCTGTAAGATGGGTAAGTCAGGATTGCAGTGTTGGATATACAATCAGCTTTTTGTTACTGCAAGTTGGGAATTTATGTTGGAAACAGTAGATCAGGTAGATTTTAGGGAAAGATGAAGCCGCGGTGGTGCAGCGGTAGCATTATTGCCTCACAGCAAGAGGATCTCTCATTCAATTCTCAGCTGGAGCACCTTCTGTGTGGAGTCTGCATGTCCTCCCCACAGTCGAGTGTCATTTGAAAAAACATGCTTAGAATGGGTGTGCCTTCGCTGAAGGTTGGGCGTTGAGCTGGCACCCATAAAAAATCTACTGCCAATCATTAGCGGACCGGAGTTCCGCTGTGGCGACCCCTAACCGGGTAAAGCCAAAAGAAGAACAACAACATGGCTGCTCGAGATAGGTGCCCTATATAGGAAAGATGGCTGCTTAAGATAGGTGCCCTATATACTTATCCAAAGAATGTGAATAATAGTAAATGGAAAATTAACACAAGAGGTAATATTAAGGATTAGGCTAGGGTCCACTTTGATAATGTGCTGATTTTTATTAGTGATAGGAAAACTGGTAAAAATGATGAATTGCCATTTAAAAAAGCAATGTGGAAAAGTGACAGGAACTTCTTGGCAAATGACTGTGTGCTTTTATTTGAGAAAGTGGATGAGCTGTTGTCAGATATTTTCGAGTTGTTTGACTATTTTGTTGTGCAGTCAGCTTTGCGATTTCACCTTAAGAAATATGTTGTGAGAAGAACTGCTCTTTTTGTAACTCCTACAAATGTACCTGCATTCCTTCATTTATCTCCAATCCAACCATTAACTCCTCCTCCCCTTCATTTGCTTCCATCTGTTCCTGACATAAATCTCTCTGTCTTGTCCTATTTTGCCACCATCTATTCAGCCATACTCTACACCCTTTTACATCTGACCAGAAGTGCTTTTGTTAATTGAGCAGTGAAGTGGTGTTGAATGCAGCAGTGAGTTGTACTAAAATCTCATAAGACATAGTGGCAAATTCAGTTGCATTTTGTACCCGACTGTCCTATTACAAGTTTCTCAAACTTTAATTAACGCTTTTAATCCTGAACAACAGAAGCCTAATTAAAATATTTGCTTCCTGGGACCTTTTAATGAAGGAAACCAGTTTCTTCCTGAGATCTTTTTTCAAAATCTTCTACTGAAAATGCACTTCATTGGATTTAAAATACCTGATAAATTGTGTGAATTACAAAATAATGTAAAATATGGTAGCTGTTTGGGCTATACAGTGGTTTTAGAATCAAAGATTTGCCAAAAATAATTGCTTTACGATCAGACAAAGAGTTATATCTCTGTAATTATGCTAAAAAGATCTGAGATATCACTGAGGGAATTGGTCACCTGTTCAAGAGCTTTCCAATGATATATGACAACAGGGGATAGCATACTACTGTTTTCTGATATTGCCAAATCTAGAATCTATGCAAATTAGGCATGTAATAATTTCACAATATTTCAAAACATAATGCATCTACAAAACCAGTTGTGTTACATGGCAAGTATCAGTGGGAACACTGTGAGGCTTAATATGTTATATAATATGATACAATTATTCAACTGTAGGTTGCACAGGTTTTATGAAATTAATGCAGTTGTGAAAATATAGATAATAAGTCATAACTGCTTTAACAAAGTAACATTTATATTTTAGAATATTTTCACATTATCCACCACGTTTTATTGTCATTTTTACTAACACCCACTGCTTCAATACACCACCCCCAAACATGACAGTATCACATTCTATTATTGTATCATTAATGTAAATATGGAAATAGATATTATTTATTGCTAACTTTTTGTAAACATTCCTTAATCACTTCAGCTTTTGACATCCCATGCTGACTATTTCATTGACATGCTTAGCAAATCATGTCAGCTTGTAGATGGCTTAGTTTTATGCATGTACATTTAACACTACTTCAGAAATTAGTCTTTGAAAAAAATGACTTGTATACTTGTTGTCGGGAGTACAGGGAAGTCTCCTGTAAAGATGAGTATACTCTTACAAGATACATAGGAACTCTGCTTTCCTGATAACTGCACATGTGTAGGAAGAAATTAATTAAGATCTCTTATAGGAGGACTCTCGTATGGCTTTTTACATGTAGGTATCAAAAGTAGGGTTTTCAGATACTTTTTATTGACATTATGGAATTTTGCAATATAAACAGCTTCTCTTAAGATGTACATATGACTTCTTTTCAGAGTGAGAATGCAGCACGTGGCCAAAATATATCCCTCCTTAGTAGCCATTTATATAGAAGCAAAATTGTATATGTTTTACCACAGAAGGGATGATTTTTCTTGATGGAAATATCCCATGAGCAAAACTGACAATGTGGTGCAGTCAAATTCTGCCATAAACTACCTTGAAATCCCTAATAGTAATATAGCAGCCTTAGGTAGATTTTGTTTCATAGTATATTATTAAAATTCCCTGAAAGTGTTATACAGCACTCTTGAACAGAACTGCTAACACCTTTTTATACCTAAACCACAAATATAATTTTTTTAGGCATTTCACATTGACATTCATGATTGGAAATGTTCACATAAATTTACCTCAGATGTTAGTACTATGGCTTTAATCAAGTAGGCAGGAAATCCTGCCAATCATACATACTAGGGTAAATGTCTAGGTTATTTATTATTGTTTGAACCACCTGTCTAGTGTTATCTTATGAATTTATGGCAGGCCAGAATGTTATATAATAACTGATTTTCAGTAGAAGTGGGTATGTAAATTCCGTTTAGGATAAGCAATGCAGCACATAAGTGGGGTAGCCGCGGTGGTGCAGCAGTTAGCATAGGTGTCAGTGTGTGCACATGTGTGCCTTCTGTGGAAGGTTAGGTGCCGGACTGGCAACTTGACACCATAAAACTCCACTGTCAATCATTCTGGGGACCCTTGTTCTGCTGTGGCAACCCCTAACGGGGAAAAGCCGAAAGAAGAAGAAGAATGCAGCACATATGCAAAGTGCACCATGTGTCTTCTAAAAACTCAAAGCTTCTGAAAAGTTCATGCATTTTGTGCATAATTACTGCACAGCTTTTAATATTTAGGGCTTGTATTTAATTTGTACTACTGATATAAGGAACAGATACACATATTTAATATGTTATTAATTTATTAATATTTTTCTTTAAATGCATAGTATGGAGAAGGGATAAGTGCATATATTTCACATATTACAAGAAAATTGTAGGGGTGAAATCCAAGCCTTATTTTTATACCCTGTTTCTGTATTTGCTATGCAGTCTGCACACTTTAGTCATACAAGCATTTAATAGGCACCTTAAGAAACTACAATAAAGTGAGCAACACACTTGGATATATGGAGTCAATGTTTTCTTAACTCATTAACACCTAGGTGGTGTGGAATGTTACAGCTCTAACTGCCTAAACACATCTTACATTCCAGAGCATTTTCTGAAAGATAACCTTAAACAGCATAAGATAAACTAATGTAAATATTTTGTGAACAGCAAAAGCCATGACAACTGTTTAAATGGCAATTATCAGTAAGACATACTTTTATCAATAACAGTTCATAGTCTTTTCATAAGTATTATAGGATTATAGGATCATATGAGATTGCTAGGCTATCAACCCACAGGTAATTTTAAGCCTAGTCATTTCAACCCCCTGTAATACCGTAGAGGTACTAGTCAATACCCAAGATTGCATTCAGTGATGACTGCCCATGTCCAGGAGGGTTGTGGGTGCTGTCCCTGGTAAGAATTCATGGTACCCCATCCACTCATCCAGGTTCATCTTGAACAGTTTCATAGAGGTGCTCTATTTCACATGAATTGGTAGCCTGTTCCAAAGATGTGGCAGCCGCTGGTAGATAAATCTGTCCCTCCAGCATGTCTTATTCAAGTCACTGGCCATATTTAAGTCCCTGAAATGGGCATCCATAGACCCACTTAATTTATGGATATGCAGTAAGTTTATCAGGTTTGAGTCTTGGGTTGCTCTGTAGGCCAGGCATAAGTCTCCTCTAAGAAGTCTATATGATACAGAGTATAGTGACAGGAGTTTTAGTCGGTCTGTGTAAGGCACATGCTGGAGGCCCTTGATCTTCTTTCTTAGAAACCTCTGAGGTCTGTCTAATTGCTGTAGATGCTTAGTATCACACATGCCAAATGGGGCGTTATACTCAATTATGGGACAGATAAGTGCTGAGTATAGAGAGTTCTAACTAATTTTTCTCTCAAGGAAATGCCTTTATTAATCAAATGAGCTACATGGAAAGCTTTCCTTACAATGGTAGAGAAGTGGTTATCAAAGTTAAGGTCATGGTTAACCTGTGATCCCAGGTCCCTTACCACTTCATGGTTACTTAGGGTATTGTTACTGATTTGATAGTGTGAAGGGACATTGATTGTGTTGAAGGGAATGATGATGAATTTCATTGCATTTAGTTTGAGATAGTGACTAATACACCAGTTGTTGGTCTGTGTGAGACCATCCTGGAGTATACTGACATCATTTGTGGATTCAGTGATTGCACCTAGTTTGCAGTCATCTGCAAACTTGGTCAGCCACAACCCTTTAATTTTGACCTGAACTTCTAAGAAGTATATACCAAACAATGGGGGTTCCAGCACTAACCTCTGTGGCATCCCACTGGTAACAAGTCTGCTGGTTGATGTGGAGTCACCTACTTTGATAGTATGTGTCTGGTCTGTGAGCCAGTGTGCAACCCATCTTACAATAAAGGAGGTTACATTCAGTTTGTTAAGTTTATTGGTAATGCCTGAATGTGGGATTGTGTCAAAAGCCTTTGCCAAGTCGAGGTATGCTGTGTGCACAGATTTGCCCCATCAATGGCCTTGGTCATACTTTCAAAGACATGTACCAGATTTAACAGGCAGGATCTGCCCTTCATGAAGCTAAACTGGGTAGGGTCCAGGGTTTGGAAGTCACCTATGTCTTTATTTATGAGGCCCATAATAATATATTCCATGGTCTTACAGATAAGGCTGGTCAGACTTATGGGTCTGTAATTCCCCAGGTCTGTTGCTAGGCCACTTTTGTAGAGAGAATAACTGTAGCTGTTCTTCATTCCACAGGAACTAACACTGTGGTTAGGCTATGATTGAAAAGGGGTCTTAGTGGTAATGCTTGTCCATATTTTAACCTGTTTAGAAGACAATCTGGGTTGTCATCTGGTACCATAGAGGCTGTGTTATTTGCCTTGGACAGGGCTTTGAGGACCTGCTGTTCAGATATGCAAGGTGAGGTGATGTTTGGGGGAGGGTAAATTAGGAGGGGATATGGGAGTGAAATTTCCACCAAACCTATCTGCTAGTGGGTTTGCTATCTCTGTGGGGTCAGTGTGTGTGATATTGTTGGTCATCACTTCTGCACATGCTTGGGTGCAACCCTTTAGGTTATGTACATAGCTGTAAAAGGCCTTATAGTTATCTCTGGCAGTACTTGCTAACTTTCTCTCAAAAGGGCTCTTGGATGATTTGACAAGTTATATAATATATTATAATGCCAAGATTATATTTTTGATAAACTTATAAACTTTTATAAATAAATTATTATATCCTGGAAGCTGTGCTAATGAGATATACATTGTTAGAATATTTTTGTTAGCCATACATATGCTTTCTTATGATGACAAAAAATTCATCTGTGAGTGCATATTTATTGATATATGCACAGAAATATAAAAAGATATGCTTAATTGTATAATTAGCCAAATGAATAATATTGGATATCTCTCATGATGTGTAACTTACAATGCAAATATCAAAGACATATTTCTTCAATAACATCAAAAGTTTCACCAGATATCATGCAACAGTTTGTAAGTCACTTGTTTTTTGAAGTGTTAAATACATCTGAAAATATTGTCTACTTTCATAATTACCAACAAACAAATAGCAATATCTTAGGTATAGTGTGATATAAATGGACACTAATAATACATTTTCCTGTCTCTCAACATAGCATATCACACCATACCCTGCAATAACACATAGGGCCCTTAATTATATACACCTCATCTATCCTCTCCATTCCCATCTCTTCCTATTTCACTCTATCCTGCTAAAAAAAAATAACTTACGGTTAAATCTCAAATTCTCATTGTGATCCTCTCCATCCCCAGCACTACACAGTTTCTTTCCATATCTGAACTGCTCACCTTGCTAATTATTTCTGAAGGGTGCACTGTGTTGTCTCTGGTCCACTCCTCTTGGTTTGCCCTCATTACGCTCGGGCTCACTCCACTCCCCTACCCTACCTCAATTTTCACCCACCCCAACATCATTTGATTTATACTCCATCCTCATTAACTACACCGCTCTCCCTCCAGCACATTCCACCAATTACACTATTGCTCCTTATTCCCCTCCCCCTCACACCCCTATCTTTCCTATTACACATCAATCAGCTGTGAACCAACTGGTAATTACAAGCCCTCTCAATTCTACACAACACATCCACCATGCCTCACTTATAGGTTCATAGGTGCATACTAGGCTAATGGCCCTGGAGCCTTTATAAGCCTAGCCCATAGAAGTGCCCTGGCATCGTGCCCCCCAAAGTTAGTTCCCAGTGCCTCTAACAAGTAGAGCAACTGGAGTGATCCCCGGGGTGAACTTTCTATTTCCCATCCACTCATCAAGATATTTCTTGAAGAGGGCCAGTGAGGTGCTCTGCTTGACATGTATGGGAAGTCTATTCCAGAGCATGGGCAGTCTCTGGGTTATGAACCTGTCCCTCCAGAGTGTTCTGTTGATTGTGGTAATGAGACTGAGGTCTCTGGAGTATGTGGTGTGGCTCCCCCACTATGTGCATAAAACTGCATGGCTTCAAACAACTTATCACATCCCCTACTAGTATTAACAAAACTACTGGTACTATTCTTGATTGGATACTTACTTCTGACCCTAACCTCTACCACAACCCCTGCACCCTTCCAGACTCCCTCAGTGATCACCTCCCCATTCACATCCAAAGATACTCTTTTCCTTTACCTAGAGCCCATCTATACTGTGACTGTCATAATCTATCATCATATGACAATGATTCTTTCAGTCATAAACTAGCATCTGTTAACTGGTCCTTCTTTTATCACCTTCCACCGAATGAAGAAGTGGAGACCTTTAACCAGACATTCCTCAACATCTTAGACTCATTCACACCCCAAAGAAAAATCAGGATTGAAGCCTAACCTTCCTCCTTGGTTAACAAAGGAGACGTGTTCACTCATGCACAAAAGGTACAGTATCTGAAAAGCCTGGTAGAAAACCAAATCCCCCACCATACTACAAAGCTATAAAGAAACTAGGAACTATACCAAAAATGTATTTATCTTGATAAGAAAATTTTTACAACACAGCTCAAGCCAATCATCTCTTCAACCCCCAAAAATTCTGGTCCACCATCAACAATATCCTACACCCCAGCAATCCCTCCACACCAAGCCTCTTCCCTAATAAGTCACCACTAGAGACCACCACACTGCTCAGTAACTACTTCATAGACATCATCCACACGCTAGCTCCCCCAGGCCATAATTTCAGTTCACTAAACTCTCTCTCCCTTCTACCAACACTAACAAAACCCCTTTCTCTCTTAAACCAGTTCCCACCTCTTTTATCAAATCTCTTCAACATAAACTTAAAACAGGCTTCCCTTCTCTTTCTCAAACTTGCTACCAACTCCATAGCTTGTCCCATGTCTATACTAATAAACAGATCTATTCTAGAAAGCACTCTGCCTAATATCTAGAAGTCCTTATATACTGTACCATTGTACAAATGAGGTAACTCCACTGGCCCTTCTAACTTCTGACAAATAGCCATCCTAGCTTCTCTCTCTCTAAAATCCTAGAAAAGTGTACCCACTCCTAACTCCTTAAATACCTAATGCAAGAAAACCTTTTAACCCACACTCAACATGGTTTCTGACCTAACCACAGCACCGCTACTGCTCTCCTATCTTTTACTCATACAGCTGCTGAGGCCAGAGACAAAAAAATAACTTGTATCCTGTCTCTTCCTTGACCTATCAAAAGCATTTGATACTGTGTCACATTACAAACTACTAACACAACTAACTGAACTTAAACTCTCTTCTTCCACCGTGCAGTGGTTCTCCACCTTCTTCTCTAATAAACGTCAATCTGTCCAATGGCTCACCTCCTTTCTTACTTATAAAAACAGGAGTCCCAAGGGCTCTAGCCTAGGCCCCCTACTTTTTATTATACCATGACCCCCCCAAAATGTGCACGCTGATTGGCCAGCGTGCACATTGTAAATCGAGTTATACTAATGGAAAAAGGTCCGGTCGCCCGGACTTTTTTCCATTAGTATAACTCTACATTTAAAACACTGTCTCGCTATGTTAAATGGGTTTAACATAGCGAGACAGCTTTAAAATAAGCAATGGAGATCTCCGTTGCTTATTTTAAAGCTGTCTCACTATGCTAAACCCATTTAACATAGCGAGACAGGTTTTAAAAAAAAAGCAACGGAGAAAGCAAGATCTCCGTTGCTTTTTTACTGTTTCGCTATGTTAAATGGGTTTAACATAACGAGACAGTTTTAAAATAAGCAACGGACATCTCCATTGCTTATTTTAAAACTGTCTCGCTATGTTAAACCCATTTAACATAGTGAAAACAGTAAAAAAAAAGCAACGGAGATCTTGCTTTCTCCGTTGCTTTTGCCCACAGCTCTGATGTACTGCACAGGCGCGCAGTACATCAGAACTGCCGCGGATGCCAGACATCTGCAGAAGGGCAGTAAACAGGCATTATACTATGCCATTATTTAAGAAAAGTAATAGTTTATTTTCTTAAATAATGTCATGGTATAATAGCAATAACCCACTTCTGGGTGTGGGTAATTCTGTATTTACCCACGGTTGGCTTTGTTTGGTCCCTCGGGCTTCACCCTCGGGACCAAACCACGCCAACCGTGGGTAAATCCAGCATTACCCACACCCAGACGTGGGTTATTGCTATAATATCTTCACCAACAATCTCCACTCTTCTTGCTACCACTCTACCCTTGTCCAATATACAGATGACTCAACCCTCATCACAACCTCTAATAATATATATGATCTTTTTTCCCTTACATAAAACACCTTCTACTCTGTTGAAAAATGTCTTAACAAAAAACAGCTAATTTTAAACCTTAAGAAAAATAAACTCTTACACTTCCTACCTAACTCGCTCTCACCATAAACCCTCCTTCTCTATCCAGTCACTAGACAACACCATCAACAAAGTCAACCCTAATACTAAACTCCTCTTCACCATTATCAATGATCAGCTTAAATTTGACCAGCACATTCATCTGTGTATCAAAAAGACACACCAAAAACTAAGGTTATTGTACTGCAACAAAAAATATCTTACTCCTGGGGCCAACCTATTCCTAGCTAGAGCATTCCTACTACCAGGCCTTCTCTATGCTTCAACCATCCTCTCTAACCTACAATCCTCACTAATTTACAACTTGTGCAAACTTACAATAAAATCACTAGATTTGCAACTAATCAACCCTATTAAACCCACCATTGCATAGCTTTAAAACAATTACAATGGTCAGAAGTCCCCACCAACTTCTCATATCACACCTCCAAATTACCCACTCCATCCTATACAAACCTACTGCCTGTCCCTCCCACTCTTCTCTTGTATCTTTCTACACCCCCACCAGACCACTCAGAAGCTCTGACCAACAACTCCTTGTCATACATAAACCAAACAGGAACATAGGTAAACTTCTCTACAACCATAATGTGTCCCTAGCCTGGAACAAACTCCCTCATCATATCAGAAACACCCCAAACACTACTCAATTCAAAAAGCAATTAAAACAATTCCTCTTTAGCTCATGGGTCTGCCCTTGCCATGAACCTACTTAAACCCTCTCACCCCTTCCAAGCCTACCTCACATCTCTCCCCAAACACCTCACTCACTCACACATTACCACTATCATTCTTTATTTCCCCTTATCTCCTTTTATAAGTATCCTTTATCATACTAATTCATGACACATTCCATTATCCACTTCTATTGTTTGTTTTTTTCTTCAGTAATTTCTCCCTATACTACTTCTGCACAGTATCCTATCTCTACCTTGCAGTTATTTCCTATTTTACATCAGGCAATAACACATCTCAGTTTCCACTACTGCTCTCCTCAACATAATTTCCTGCTCTACCTATAGTACTCTTGTTTACTATTCATATTTCATCTTGTTTAATACTCTTGTATTATACTCTTGTTTACTATTCATATTTCATCTTGTTTAATACTCTTGTATTATACTCTTGTTTACTATTCATATTTCATCTTGTTTAATACTCTTGTATTATACTCTTGTTTACTATTCATATTTCATCTTGTTTAATACTCTTGTATTATACTCTTGTTTACTATCACATTTCCTTCTTCTTCACTGAAACTCTTAACTTGGTCTGCAACTCTCTCCACCTCGTACCTATACTGACCTAAACTTAGTCCCAGACTATCTAAGATGCCACTTTTCTGCGTAAGTATGACATTTGGTTTTTGTTTTTTACTAGAAAGCTATTTTAGTTTCTCAATCATATTGTACTGCTGTAATTTCCAAATTGCATCATTTTCGCTATGTACTATTATGTAAAACTCTGAATGTATGTTATTATTACTCTGTATGTTTAAGAACCCTGACCTTGAGTAGCAGCTTGCCCTCACCAAGAATTATTACTCTGTATGTTTAAGAACCCTGACCTTGAATAGCATCTTGCCCTCACCAAGAATGATGCCACAGTATAAAGACAAAATGATCAGTTTCAACAATTGGCTAAAGTATTGGTGTCATTCAAAGGGGATCCAGTGTCTGTCAGCCTGGGATGACATGCTCGACAAGCCACGTTGCTTCGCTAGGGACGGCTTGCACCTGTCACCCTTAGGCTTTCGTATACTGGCCAAGGCTCTTGCCACCCCCATAGTGCCTTTTTTAGGCAAGGCTGAAAGGACAAACCCACCTCCATAGATAACCCAAAGATAAAAAAACTAAAGGTAATGCTACTCAATGCCAGAAGTCTAAACATCAAGATGCACGCACTCGAGACTCTCCTCAGTATGGAGAAAATTGATGTCTGTGCAGTAACAGAAACCTGGTTCAAGGCTCCTGAGAGCACCCCAGCACTACCAGGTTATAACTCATACCATGCGTTTTGGCCCCAAAACTCGGACTAAAGCACAAAAGGAGGGGGGGTATCTATATTCATCAAAGATACATACACCTCCAGGTTAGTGGCACTGCACGAAGCATCGGAAACCATCCATGTGCAACTAACAGCGGGCAAAACTGCCTTTCAGTTTGTAGCCTGCTACAGAACACCCTCCCTGTTACAGGAACCCCACTTGGCATTCTTGAGAACACTGGAGAATATGAAGGTCTCTCCAAACACTATGTTATTGGGTGACTTCAACTACCCAAACATTGACTGGGAAAACTACTCAAGCCCAAACACCCTCTCCCAATGGTTCCTTGAATTTATAAACTCTAATGCAATGGAACAACTGGTCACCACTCCCACAAGAGGGAACAACATATTGGACCTGGTCATCACCAACATGGGGACTCTATGTTCCACACCAGAGGTAAAACCCTCATTGGTAAGATCAGACCATAAACAAATTTCCCTAGACATCCATATCCCGTCCCCACCCCCAGCCAAGGAAATCACTGTAAAGAATTTCTCCAAAGCCAACTTTGCACTTCCCAGGACTGAGGTGGAATCCTTCAAAGCCCCTGGGCCAGAGAATAATACAGCCCAATCCACAGAATCCTTTACAAATGCATTCTAAGAGCAACTGCAGGAATGCATGGCTCATGCTATCCCAAATAAAACCAAGACTCACTCCTCCAAAAACAGGAGACCGGTCTGGTGGACCCCGGCCATAAATAAGCTATACAACAGAAGGAGGAAGCTACTACATGACAGAGCAAAATCCCAAAAAGGGAAGGCATCTCTGATCAGTATTAGCAAGAAACTTCGATCCCTCATAAAATCATCAAAGGCCATTTTCAAAAGAAAAATTGCCCTAGACACTAAAGATAATCACAAGGCCTTCTTTAGTTATGTCAGAAACATGGGTGGAAACTCCCAGATATGCTCTGAATTGTTGCATAACGGTACAAAATATACCGAACCTACAGACATAGCCAACATCCTGGCAGACAGATTCAGCGCAAACATCTCCTTCCCTTCCCCCCCAAAGGAACAAACGCCTATCCCAACTGAATGTAACCTCCCTGACATCACAGATGCACAGGTGAAAGCTTCCCTCTCAAAAGCAAAAAAACACAGCATCTATGGGACCGGATGGTGTCCCAGGCTGTGTCTTACACGAGCTCCAAGAAGAAATGACCCCTCACATTGTCACTGTTCAAACTTAGCCTTACTACAGGATATGTACCCAAAGAATGGTGTACAGCTACAGTGGTCCCACTCCACAAAGGTGGTGCCACAATGGACCCCAGAAACTATCGCCCCATAAGCCTGACTAGTCTGGTCTGTAAAGCTATGGAGTGCATTATCATGGAACTCATAAACAAAGACATTGGGAGCCACCAGACACTGGATCCTACCCAATTCGGCTTTGTTAAGGGAAGATCTTGCCTCTAAAACCTAGTTGATTTCTTTGAAACAGTTACCAAAGCCATAGATGAGGGCAAGGTAGTCCACACAGCCTACATGGACCTCGCAAAAGCCTTCGACACAATACCCCATTCGGGCATCATAAATAAGCTTACCAGCTTAAATATCAACCCCTATATCACAAGATGGGTTGCAAACTGGCTCAGAGATAGAACCCACATGGTCAGAATTGCAGGTGCCATGTCCGAATCCAAACCAGTTACAAGTGGCGTCCCACAGGGCTCAGTTCTGGGACCTCTCTTGTTCGGTATATACTTCTCTGAGGTTCAGGCTAATACGGGAGGATTATGGCTGACAAAGTTCGCAGATGACTGCAAACTGGGGGCCATAATTGAATCTCCAGCTGACACAAGCATCCTCCAAAAGGGTCTCACAGAGATGGATGCTTGGTGCCAAAACCACGGCCTCAAGCTAAATGCTAAAAAGTGCATAGTCATCCCCTTTGGGAAAAACAAGGTGCCCACAAATTACCACATAGGTGGTAATCCATTAAGTACGGAAGAAGTAATTAGAGATTTGGGGACCAACGTAGATAGTAATCTCTCCTTTGATAATCACATTGCCAAAGTGGTTAGAAAGACCTTCTATATAGCCCACCTTATCACGAAAGGGTTTGCATCTAGATCAAGAGAGGTCATTGTGCCCCTCTACTCGTCACTCATCAGGCCAATAATTGAATACAATTCCCCTTTTGGGATGTACCTTACCCGACACCTGCAGCAACTGGAGAGACCCCAAAAGTACCTCACCAAGAGGATCATGGGCTACAAACAGATGTCCTACACAGCCCGACTAAAGAAACCCCAGCTCTACTCAGGTGCTTACCGCCTACTCAGAGGCGATCTATGCCTGACATACAAAGCCATGTCAAACCCAGAATTAATGGACATGCTCCACCTCAGAAAATCCAAGTCCCTTAGAGCTACACGCTCCAGGGACCTAAACCTCAGCACAAAAATAAATAAGACATGTTGGAGGGACAGATTAATTTCCCAGAGTCTCCCCTCACTCTGGAATAGAATCCCAATTCATGTTAGACAAGGCCCCTCGCTGACCCTCTTCAAGCGAAATTTGGACGCGTGGATGGGAAATCGCAAATTCACCCCTGGGATCTCTCCTGTGTCCCTGCTAGACAGAGGCACAGTAAACTAATCTTAAAAGGGTACCTTCTGTGACCTACTTTACAGAGGCACAGTAGGTTAATCTAATAGGGAGGCGGAAGCCAAATACACTCTGGCTAGACTTATAAATGCCCTAGGGCAGATAGCCTAGTATCTACCTATGAACCTATGAACATTATTTTATCACTGGAGTTTTTCTCCTTGGGTCTCCACTGAAAATGGGCCTCTGGCTCAGCTGGACTAACCCGGTTAACAAATGTCAAATAAAATAAATAAAAAAATAAATTATGAAAATATGAGCATACACATGAAAACATGAAAAATAAGTGGCATACTGTCATTAATTTCTATACTTCAGGACATCCTAGATTAGCCATCTTATTGTTTTGTTAATAATGCCTTGTACATTCTAATACTGGTTATTATTAGAAAAAATATGGACATGAACTGGAAGTATACAAAAAAAGGTGTTGTAGGCTTGAATGAAGTTTTTTTTATTATTTATTTATTTATTTATTTTAGAATGGCACAATGTGGAGAAAAAGAAGAACCAAATTCTGGAAGTACTCAGCTAACTGGATTTGTATGTATGATTTACTCAAGCAACAATTAATCACTCATTACCTGAGATTTAGAAACATTCACTGCATTGCAGCAGGAAATGTTGCATGATGAGCAGCCACATGCACTGTGTGTGCATGTGATTCAAACATGCACTCAGCATGAACGGTGGAGACCATACAGTAGAGTTGCTCACAGTGTAAGTTAATGCCAATAAAAGCAGATGATAATCAGAACCAGTACTGAAATGAGAGCTTCTGTGTATGTAAATGAGGTAAAACAAATTGGCATACTGATTTGAAGACATATAAAGTGTACAGCATGGTACATAAACACTTGTGGCAATGATCACAGCCAAATCCACATGTACATGCAGGAGGATTGTGAAAATATACTAAGTGTTGTCACAGCATTAGCAAATGTATATCTGCAACAGGCTATTGTTGCTATAGTGGTGCAAGCTCATCACCCTCAGAGGTGCCCTGTCATCTGACCACACTTAAAATTTCATGGCCTTATGGCACTAGCAATGTAGACTGGTGCCATGTTGATAAGGACAAAATACAGGTGCTGCTAGACATTTGTCAGCCTTATCTGCTGGCCTGTAGAAGTTGTGGATTACCCATCTCAGTAGATACAAAGGTATAAGTAGCTTTACATATACAAGCTATAGGGTCCTTTCTCTGACCAACAAGGGACTTAGTGGAGGTACTTCTGGAATTTGCTTTGAGAATATTCCATCAGTTTCTCAATGCCAGGCCACAGTAACTAGAGAAGCATATGTTGTTTCCACATACCACAGAGGACAGAACCAACACCACACAGGATTTCTATGAAATGACCCATTTCCCCTTAGGTGCTGGGGGTCATAGGATGCACCCAGATTGAAATAAAGGACCCACTTGATGGCATGGCAGGAAGATGTGTGAACCATAAAGGGTATCAAATCATTAATGACCAGGTGGTCTATAATACACATGGTATTATCTACAGTGTGTCTACAGGCAACCCAGGTAGTTACCATGTCCTGCACATATAGCACATGTTTGAGCTTCGTCAATGGTTTGTGAGAATGTGACTTGACCTTTAGGCATCTTATTGGTGATGCTAGATATGCCCCAGAGCCCTGTCTGATGACTCCCATTCAAAACCAACATAGAGTGACAGGTCATAGATACAACTAAGCCCTATTACAAACCTGGGTCATAGTGGGGTGTGTATTTGGGCTGCTGAAACACACTTTTGCTGCCTGCATGTATCTGGTGAATCCATGCAGTATGAGCCTGACCCATATGCAATAAGTATTTTCAGTATGTGCAATGTTACACAATATGATAATTAGGAAGTAGTTGCAGCAGGGAGGTCAGTTACAGAATAAACATCACCCAGCACACCAGGTAGTAGAGGTGAACCAGTGGTGGACTAAACAGCACGGAATGAAAATGCTTGAGGAAGGATGATGAAGTAGCCCATGACATTGGAAAAATGTGGTGGCTGGTATATAGCTTTGGCTCATAGTAAAGTATACACACTACACTAAAAGTGATGCATTCAATCCCAATATCATGCTATGTATACCCATGCATAGGCTGGCACACTGTGCATCAGACATAGGCAACCCAAGTAACAAAGTACAAAGAGCAGGGTATAATTGCCATTAGAGAGAAAACAACTGAGCAATTTCTTTTATACAGAAATTTGTGAGTATTGTACAAAATGCAAAGCTGTGGGTGCACTGTGAGTGTGTGGGCATGTATCCATGGTGGGTTTTGAGGGGATTACTGAGGAATGCTTTTGGAAGGGCTACTGTTGTTGGATGTCTGTAGGTGTGAGGCACTGGGGGCTGCAGTGTTATGCACATGGGTATGTGGGATACAGCCTCAACAATAGTTCCAGTGCTATGGCTCAATCTAACAGATAGGTCCAAGACATTCATGGAAAATGAGTAGGTGTTCCATGAACATTTACACCGATGACAGCTTCCTCTACCAGGAGTTTCACAGGTAGTACCTGGCCTTGGCCAGATGTAGGCATGCTATATGCCCATGAATGATGTCAACTGGCAGGTGTTCCACTGCTGTGACTGCCACAACCTTACAGATGCCCTCTCTTGTCCACAGGCACTTCCAATCCTGATGCTGCTGTGGAAGTACTGACACTGCATGACCATGACTGTGGCCCTCCATGTTGACAATGGCCACCATCTCTGGAGCCATTGGTAGATTAGCTGTGTGGACCACATCTACCTCATTGCATGTGAACTTTGGAGGTCTTGCCTTGCACTAGTATTCAATCAAGTCTGTTAAAAATGTCACACATACAGGACATGTCACACTCTCAGATGTCAACCATCACCCCCTGCAGTACACGGGTCATGTTAGCAAAGGCTAAAGTATCACTAAGATGGCCATGCACATATGTTGAGTCACTCTCATGACACAGCTAGTTCTGGGGGTGGCATTACCCATGCCACTGATGTGTACCAGTACACACACCTGTGTGGTCACCCAACCCTATGAAGCTTGTAGCAGACATTGATGCCTGGGCCACAAGGGGTGACACACTGTCCTGACTATATATCTCTGCACTAACCTTTCCTTCCTGTGCGGTGTGTGTATCTTGTTTCTCCACAAGCACAGAAGCTATATCCAGGGTCTGAGTAGTCGAACTTGTGTGCACACTCCCTGTGTCCAACACAGCCACTGTATTCCCTGAATGTGGCAGCTGCTCACTGTCTTCATTATCAGAGGAAGACATTAAACCATCAGCTGATGGAATTTCCATGGTGTTGCAGACAGAAAGAGAATCATCTGTGAAGACAGCAAAGCAGAGCAGAACACCCGGTATGGGCAAAGCCCATCATTTCTGTCTTACTCCCAGTGTAGAACTAATAGTGCAATGATTACTGACATTTATAAGTAATATACCTTAGGATCTGTATCCCTGCTGTATCTATAATGCACAAAGCACAGTGATGGGTTCAATAATCATGTGAGCAGTCAAAAATAGATTATCCCTCAGTGTTTCCGTGTCTCCTGTGCCAGTCTTGTCTTTCTTCTCTATGCATTCTTGTGTCGCTGTTACTGTCCCAAACCCTTTTACTTTTCCTTCATCTCTTTCTCCTTCCTTCTGCACTTTACCTTCATGCTATATAGCAAATCTGCACCTGTCCCAATATCTATCTATCTGTCTATCTATCTGTCTATCTATCTATGTATCTATCTATCTATCTATCTATCATCTATCTATCTATCTATCATCTATCTATCTATCTATCTATCTATCTATCTATCTATCTATCTATCTATCTATCTATCTATCTATCATCTATCTATCTATCTGTCTATATTACCCCAACTTTCCCTCCTGTTCATTCCTTAAGAGTTCCACTTATGTGCTCCTCTATGCTTGTTTCTGTCTTTTTTCATAACTGTCCTGTACTTCCGTTTCCACTTCTTAGTCTGGTCAAAAATAGATGACACCAGTGCACTGAGTCCTTTAAGGGTACTAACTCCTTTTTCCAATTTTGCTACTTTTGTCTGCATGTGAATGAGATGAACCACATTGAAGTGCCAATATATGCCATATTTCTAGGACTTTCTCATCATATTCCTTAGCAGCCACTGAGAAATGCATACTCTCACCACAGGCAATGCCCTGGCTGCAAGGGCAATTTTAATTAATTTCTGTGTTCACATAGTTATTTTACTATGTTAATCACTAATGGGCCTGGGGTCATGTCATGCCCATTAGGTAAATGGCTGCTAACCTTGAGCAATTGCAGTTGCCATATTTGTTAATCCCAGGGACTGTGTCTCCTTAAATTCCCTTTAGCAAAATCATATAAATATTGAAGGATGAAGTAACTTAAATTTCCAGAATATACCATCTAAGTTTCATACCTTAGATGCAAAAAGCAGTCAGTATGTTTGTAGATTCTCTTTTTCAGCATCCTCATTGGCTTATAAATTTCTGTTCAGGGTGGAAAATGCAGGATTTGTGCATAGGCTTTGTACCACACAAATGGAGAATTGCAGCAATCATCCTTCTGCATAAGAGTGAGCTTTGCATGGACACCAGAAACTACAGGCCCATTAGTCTTACTAATGTCATATGCAAAGCCATGGAAAGAATTATCCTGGAAATGATAAATGATTAATAATGAAATTGGAAACCTCCTGACACAGGCTCCAACCCAGTTCAGTTTTGTCAAGGGAAGATCATGCCTACTCATTCTGGTAGACTTCTTCAAGAGGGTCACCAAGACAATGGATGGGGGTAATATGGTACATACTGCTTACCTAGATCTGGTCAAGGCATTTGATATAATACCCTACACAGGTATTGTAAGCAAATTCACAGAATTAGACTAAACCCCCTATGTTACATGCTGGATTGCCAGTTGGCTGTCAGATAGAACCTACAAAGTTAGGATAGAGGAGTTTACCTTGACAAAGAGGCAAGTTACTAGAAGAGTCCCTCATTTCTCAATGCTGAATTCTCTTCCTTCTGGCATCTGATGTCAATAATGCATATGAAGAAGCTAACATCCATTGAAAAGATCAACCTTGCACTGTAAGAAGACTGAAAACCTGTGACATTGGCTTCAGATAGAAAGACAACAACCGAACAACAGAATGTAAACAGTCATGATGTTTGGAACTAATAAACATTTCTCCATAGCATAACCATTAATATCCAGGCCCCTATTATCAACCACTTCTAAATACAGAAGTGCAGAACAACAAAAGTCGTATTTGGATTAAACACTATTTTCTCTTCCACATAGGTTCATAGGTTCATAGGTTTATTCTAGGCTATCTGCCCTAAGGCATTTATAAGCCTAGCCCAAATTTTTGTGGCTTACGCCACCCCTTATATGAAAAAATACTGTGCCCATTAGTTTGTTGTACCTCTGTCCAGCAGTGACACAGAGATGATTCCCGGGATAAACCTACAATCTCCCATCCACAGGTCAAGATTTCTCTTGAACAGAGCCAGCGAGGTGCTCTGCCTCACATGGATCGGGATTTTATTCCACAGCATAGGGAGTCTCTGAGTGATAAATCTATCCCTCCAGCACGTCCTATTTATATCCATGCTAAGGTTTAAGTCACTTGCTCTAGTGGTTTTGGTGGATTTGGATTTTTTGAGGTGGAGCATGTCCATTAATTCCGGGTTGGACATGGCTTTGTATGTCAGGCACATGTCACCTCTGAGCAGACGGTATGCAACTGAATAGAGCTGGAGTTTCTTCAATCTGGCAGCATATGACAGATTTTGGAGTCCCTTTATCCTTTTGGTGAGGAACTTTTGGGGTTTCTCCAATTGCTGCAGATGTCGGGTGAGATACATTCTGAATGGGGCATTGTACTCGATCATTGGTCTGATAAGTGAAGAGTACAGGGGAACAATGACCTCACTAGATCTGGATGTGAATCCCTTCATGATCAGGTGGGCAATGTAGAAGGTCTTTCTAACCACTTTAGCAACGTGAGTGTCAAAAGAAAGGCCACTGTCAACTTGGGTCCCCAGGTCCCTGATAACCTCTTCTGTGCTTAGTGGATTGCCACCTATATGGTAGCATGGGGTTACCTTGTTTTTCCCGAAGGGTAAGACTATACATTTTTTGGTGTTTAACTTCAGGCCATGGCTCTGGCACCAGCTATCTGTTTCCGTGAGTCCCTTCTGAAGGATATCCATGTCCGATGCACTTTCCACTATGGCGTCCAGTTTGCAGTCGTCTGCAAACTTTGTCAGCCAAAGTCCTCCCATGTTGGCCTGTACTTCTGAGAAGTAGATGCCGAACAATAGGGGGCCAAGGACCGAGCCCAGAGGGACACCACTTGTGACCGGCTTGGAGTCTGACATAGTGCCAGCAACTCTAACCCTGTGGGTTCTGTCCTTAAGCCAGTTTGCAACCCATCTTGTGACATATGGGTTTACATTTAAGCTGGTAAGTTTTTCTACAATACCCTAGTGGGGTATTGTGTCGAAGGCCTTTGCAAGGTCAAGGTAGGCTGTATGGACTGCCTTTCCCTCATCAATGGCCTTGGTGACTATTTTGAAGAAGTCGACCAAGTTCAAAAGGCATGATCTGCCCTTGACGAAGCCAAACTGGGTCGGGTCCAATGTCTGCAAGTCCCCTATATCTTTGTTTATGAGCTCCATTATGATCCTCTCCATAGCTTTGCAGACTAGACTTGTTAAGCTTATGGGGCGGTAATTACCAGGGTCCATAGAGGCACCGCCTTTGTGGAGTGGGACCACAGTTGCCATACGCCACTCCTTGGGCACGTATCCTGTGGTAAGGCTGAGATTAAACAGCTGCCTTATGTGCGGGTTTAATTCCTCATTTAGCTCGTGTAGCACACAGCCGGGGACACCATCAGGTCCCATTGATGCTGTGTTTTTAGCTTTAGAGAGAGCAGCTTTCACCTGCACATTTGAGATGTCTGGGAGGCTACACTCTGCTGGGATAGTTATCTCTCCTTTAGGGGGGTGAAGTTTGCACTGAACCTGTCTGCCAGTATGTTGGCAATGTCTGTGGGTTCAGTGATTTTTGTATCATTTTGGAATAATTCTGAGCATATCTGGGAGTTTCCACCCAGGTTCCTAACATAGCTGAAAAAGGCCTTATGATTGTCCTTTGAATCCATGGCAATTTTTCTCTCAAAATTGGCCTTAGTTGATTTTATGAGTGCTCGTATTTTTTACTAATAATGATCAGGGTGACTTCCTTTTATGGATTTTGTTCTATCATGTAATAGGTTTCTCCTCTTATTGTAAAGTTTGTTAATGGCTGGGGTCCACCAGACTGGACGTTTGCCCTTTGTGGAAAGAGTCTTGGTTTTATTTGGGATTGCCTGATCCATGCAGTCCTGGAGGTGTTCATAGAAGGCATTTGTAAGGGCTTCCGCAGCTTTGGTTGTGGTTTCCACTGGCTCAGGGGCCTTGAAGGATACCACACCAGTCTTGAGTAGTGTGAAGTTTGCTTTAGAGAAGTTCTTCACTGTGGTCTTTTTTGTTTGGGGTGGGAGCGGGATGTGGATTTCCAGTGAGATTAGTTTATGATCAGATCTCACCAATGAGGGACATACTTCCGGTGTGGAGCATTTTGTCCCCATGTTTGTGATAATGAGATCTAGTATATTTTCTCCTCTCGTGGGAACAGTGACTAGCTGTTCCATGGCATTTGAATTTATGAACTCCAGGAACCATTGGGCTAGAAAGTTAGGGCTTGAGTAATGTTCCCAGTCTATATCCGGGTAGTTGAAGTCACCCAATATGATGGTGTTTGGAGATACATTTATACCCTCCAGTGTCTTCAGGAAGGCTGTGTGGGGTTCCTGAGTTTGAGAGGGTGGCCTGTAGCATGCTACAATTTGTAGAGCAGTTTTGCCTATGGTTAGTTGCACCTGGATGGTTTCCGAAGCTTCGTGCGTTGCCACCAACCTGGAGGTGTGGGTATCCTTTATGAATATGGATACACCCCCTCCTTTTGTGGTGTGGTCCGGGTTTTGGGGCCGGAACACATGATATGAGGTAAAACCTAATAGTGCCGGGGTGCTCTCAGGAGCCTTGAACCAGGTTTCAGTTACAGCACAGACATCGATGTTCTCCATACTGAGAAGGGCCTCATAAAATGCCTTATAGACTATCCCACCTGCTAACTAAGGAGGTCAGGCAGGCTACATTTATCAGTTGTTTCCTTCCCATGCCTTGAATACTTCTTTCCCCTCTTAGCACTCCAATCTTCCCATAATTGAGAAGTACTCTAAAAGTCACAGAATAAATTTCAGAAATGTACTCATCTAAGCCCTCAAGTGCAACTGTCACACAAGTCAGACTGTTTTCCTGTGATTGTCAGAACATTTTCCTTCATAGTTTTCATATCTGTAAACCAATCAAGGACAGTTACTGCCTCCACTTGAAAAATCTATATCATTTTAGAAGCTCCCATTATGACCTATTAAGCACAGATGATAGTCTGCTAGTTAGACCACCTTATAAGCAATAGTTAAAAGGGCATTTGTAAAACCTGAGCTTGCTGTCTGGAATAAAATACCACCCGAAACTAGAGCATCCACTGACCTGTAAGCCTTCTTCATAGCTGCAAAAAACAGTTAAATTTAACCTAACACTACAGCTGCTTTGACAATCATAGGAATTTTTTGTAAGCCTCTTTTTAAGCCCTAAATGATATTAAGAATGAAATTTATTAGTATCAAGGTTTATATGGTAATCAATCATTCTTCTCATGGTAATGAATTCTTCTGGTTTCCATAACAACCTTTTCTCAGTACTCTTAGTTACTGTCATAGATTAGAAGCCCTATTTCTCTATGTAATGTCATATAGTCTCCTGAGAAGATATCACTGTTGGATCTTCCATGTTTTGACTGACTCATCAATGTTTGAACTCCTTCACATAAACAGAATCAGGGGTAAAGTAAATATAAATTATAGACCAACAGCTATTCTATCCCCTCTCTCCAAAATCCTTGAAAAATGTATTCATTCCCAGGTACTGAATTTATACAATGATAAAATAACCTCCTATCACAATTTCAAAACAGCTTTTGACCCCACCGCAGTACCTATACTCTCCTTCTCAGTTTTATCCACAAGGTAAACCTACATAGAAATGCAGGCAATCTGGTATCTGCACTCTTCTTATACCTACTTAAAACAACTGATTTGTTCTACCAAAAGTTATTACATAGAGTGCCTCCCTTTGGACTCACTTTCCATCACACTCCTGATTTCAGTGTTAACTACTCAACAGATATCAGGCAGTTAAATGGCAAAAGGAATTCTTATACTTCCTTCCTTCCTTCTTATATCTTTTGGTGTTTGCTGACAGTCCATCGTTCTCTACTTTTTAATATATTCATAAATGACGTGTACACAGCAAGTAAGCATACCTCCATAGTTCAGTATGCATATGATTCAGCCTTGGTCTGTTCTGCCCAAATCTTGGAAAAATAACATGAAATAACCCAAGACCCATAGAAACATGACTAACAGCTTCTGAATTTCTTCTAAACCCTAAAAAATAAAGAAATTTTATTTACTCCAAAGCAACTGAGTACACAAAAAATATTTTTCTATTTAACCTCATCAAACAGCAGAAAAACTGAACATGTTACTCACATCAAATGTCTAGGGACAATCATAGATGAAAGCATGAAATTTTACCTTCACATTAAACAGGCAGTTAAAAATACCTAAAACTCTGTTCACCCTATATGATCAAACCATGTATAAGTGATATTGCTAGAAAGTATATTGCCTCAACCCATCTTCTTCCAACATTCCTTTACACTGCTCTCATTTTCACAAGCTTATAGTCTACATAGATCGGTAAACTAAAACAGTATAATAACAAAGGTGCTAAACTCACAGTTAATTAACCTCACTGCCCCATTACGTAACCTTCTCACAGCTAGTGACTACTCGTGATCTCATTAACAAACCAGGACATTGTCCATTTGTAAATGGTATAATCACATATTACTCCACTAATAGAAGTCAGTGCTCCACAAACAACTACTAGTAACCTAATCAAACAACTCAGCAGGTGACTCCCTGAGTCCCTGTACTTCAACTACATTGTCAAAAAGTGGAGCTCAATTACTATCCCTTGCAGAAAAATGGACAATCAAAAATCTTTTAACCCAACCCCCCCTCCAAAAAAAATCTAGCAGACTCCTGGCTGTGGTCCTGCATTTCTTCAGGCTAAACCCCACCTTACACCTTATTATTATAGGTAACCCATCCGGGTTTATATCGTAAGTTCGAAGTTTGAAAACATCAAATCTCATATGATTGACATCATAGGAGTGAAGTTTACAAACACTGAATGTTACAACGAAGATTGCCACAGAGAATACTTCCCTTCACTTCAATGTAGTGCAATCTCGGAGTTAGTATATTTAAGTAGCGGGGGGTGTGGGGGAGCAGGGGGGCTTGCCCATTGCATAGAGTGTTCAGGTAGGTTTTTTTTATTTTTATTTTGTTTATATTGTACGTTTGAAGTTTGAAAACTCTCATATGGAGTCAATCATATGAGATTCAAAGTTTTCAGACTTCGAACAAATTATATAGACCCAACCCATCCCATATATTCTCCAGTTTTCCCTATGGACCAAAATCTGTTGCTTACTCTTTCACTCGAATTGCAAACTAATTCTTTTGACACAGAAGTATTATTACTTGTATCAACGTCTTACTGCATTGCTACATAATATTCTTCACAGCTGATTTTGTGACTCTAAAAGTGGTCTCCTCACAGATATTCACCACTGTTAATTGTTCTAAGAAGATATAGCTCTGTTAATTGTAACACAAATACAACACTTTATATTGCTTACATAATTATATTGTTCTCCTTTCTTGCACACACATTTCCATTACTGTTAGAGATGTAATATCATGGGAATGAAACTCCGTACGCTGCAGGTTGCAATATGAATGCAACCTTGTATACTATATATATAAATGTGAATTTTATTTTACTCCTTTTTGTCTTAGCTGTGTTTTTTATCTCTGTATATTGTATACATCTATTGTGTATGTAGTTGTTAGTTGCAGGTTTACTCTCAAAGCCACCACTGAAAAGCAGTTTTATTGCCTAGTTTAAATTTCACTGTAGTCAAATACAATAAATAATTAAATAAACAAATAAACAAATACTTCCTCTATTAAAATAAACATGTTACCACACCAACAATATCCCGAGGCATGACAGATAACTAACCCACTGTAGCCCCCATTTCTAAAATAGTCTGCCAGTTTCATTAAACAGAGTATTTCCCTGGCACCCTTAACACCAATCTGGATAAATGAATGGGTCATCACGATTACTACAGCTATCACAATTTTTGTCACATTTACTTTCTTGCTATTGCTACTGTCTTGCTACCTGCTTATGCACTCACACTGTTTAACACTACCTTCTAATGTACGTCCTCAAATTAATTTTTACTTTTAATTTAAATAATTTTCTAAATATTTTATAATATGTTATCTTGCATGTTAAATTAAGTCAATCACTGCTAACATTATGTTATGAATGATGCACCACTTTCCTTGCATTATAGCATCATAGGTCATAGGATCATAGGAGGTTACTAGGCTATTTGCCCTGAGTCACTTATAAGTCTAGCCAAGGGTTTAGCCCATGCTTAGACAAGTCAGCACCCAAAGCCCCTGTCCATCAGGGACACAGGTGGAATTCCGGGGTGTATTTTCTGTTTCCCATCCAGTTATCCAGGTTGCACTTAAAAAGGGATAATGAGGTACTCTGCTTGATGTGGAAAGGGAGTCTATACCACAGATGGGGAAGTCTCTGGGGCACAAATCTGTCCTACCACCAAGTCCTATTGATATCACAGACCAGGTTAAGGTCACACACACACAGGTTGCTTGAGTGGACCTTGACTTGCGGATCTGCAGCAGTCCCATCAAGGCGGGGTCTGAGATTGCTTTGTATGCCAGACAGAGGTCACCTCTGAGGAGTCTGTATGAAACTGAGTAGAGGGACAGAGCTTTTAGCCTATTTGTGTAGGATAGATGTTTGAGGTCCTGGATTCTCCTGGTGAGGAACCTCTGTGGTCTCTCCAGCTGCTATATGTGCTTTGCGAGGTACATTCTGAAGGGGGAATTGTACTCAATAATTGGCCTTATAAGGGAAGAATACAGGGATGTTATGACCTCTTTGTCACTGAATGAGATACCCTTACTTATGAGGTGGGCCATGTAGAAAGCTTTCCATACAACAAAAGCGACATGGTGGTCAAAAGTCAGTGTGCTATTAACCTGGGTGCCCAAATCCCTCACTACTGATTGTGTACTCAGGACATTGTTATTAATGTAATAATATGTGGGGACGTCACTCTCCCCAAAGAGGATGATGATGCATTTTTGGCATTCAGCTTGAGGCCATGTTTCTGGCACCAGTCATTTGTTTGGGTGAGACCCTCTTGGAGGACGTCCACGTCACTTGGGGAACTGATGACTGTGCCCAGTTTGCAGTCATCTGCATACTTGGTCAGCCATAGCCCACTGGTTTTGGCCTGCATCTCAGAGATGTATATCCCAAATAAGAGAGGCCCCAAGACCGATCCCTGGGATATGCTGCTTGTTATGGTTCTACTGCTTGAGGTGGCTTCCCCTATTTGGATTAGGTGGGTTCTATAAGTGATCCCATTTGCTACCTATCTGGTAACATGTGGAGTGATGCCTAGTTCAGAGAGTTTTTCTGTTATGCCCGACTGGAGAATAGTGTCGAAGACTTTGGCCAGGTCAAGGTAAGTGGTGTGCACCGTCTTCCCCTCTTCCATGGCTTTGGTGACTGTCTCAAAGAAATCAACCAGATTTAACAGACATGACCTCCCCTTGACAAAGCCAGATTGTGTAAGGTCCATGTTAATGAGGTCCATAATAATCCATTCCATGGCCTTGCAGATCAGGCTAGTTAGGCTGATGGGTCTATAATTTCCCAGATCGGTGGACACTCCACCTTTGTGTAAAGGGATGACAGTGGCTGTCCTCCACTTGGCAGGGACAACGTCAGTACTCAAGCTTTGGTTGAAAAGGGTGCTTAATGGTGCTACAATTTCATGCCTGAGTTCATGTAGAATGCAGCCTGAGATCTTATTGGGTCCCATGGAGGCTGTAATTTTTTGCCTTTTAGAAGGCAGTGATGATCTGTTCCCTAGAAATAAAGGGTGGGGGGCAGGTACTGACGATGTCCTCATTTACTGATGGGGGGATAGAAGGGAGACGTTTTTGCTGAATCTGTCAGCCAGTAGACTGCCTATATCTACAGCATTTCTGTATATGGTGTCCTTGACCACCATTTCTGAACAGATCTGGATGCTTCCTTTGAGATTGTGGACATATGTGAAGAAGGCTTTATAATTGTTGCTAGTAGATATGGCCAATTTGGACTTGAAGTTGGCTTTAGAGGGTTTCACTAGTGCTCTTATTTGCTTGTTCAGGATAAGGAGAGATTACTTCCAATTAGACACCTACTCCTTCTTGGTCCTGGACAGCAATTTTTTGCTTCTGTTATATAATTTATTTAATGCAGATGTCCACCATACAGGTTTAATCTTCCTTGTGGAAGATGATTTTGTCCTGTCAGGTATTTCTGATTCCATGCATGTATATAAATGCTTGTATAGTACTTTTGTGTAGATTTGGACATTGATGCAGTTCCTACAGTGGCGGAGGGGGCTGTGAAGCTGTTTATACAATCTGTTAGGAGATTGTAATCAGCTTTGGAGAAGTTTTTTGTTTGACCTTAGCTAGAGAGGCGTCAGGGGAGATGGTGAGTTTGAATGTGACCTCTTTATGGTTGGATCACCATATAATAAATTTTATATTTTTTTTATGTACTATATTGTGTTCTAATAAAGCCCACGTAATTTGTAAAATGACTCCTTGGACAAATTTACCTAAATTATTAACAAGTTTAAATAAATAAACAAACACTCAAAATAAATACATTCATAAACAAACAAACAAATAAATAAATAAATGAAGCTGGTTGGGATGGAAAGATGCACAACAGGGCTCCTGCTGTGATTGCTCACTGCAGACTTTACTATATTGTCAATCTCTTGCCCACCAAGGAGGTAGCTTAATTGTATTTAAGTTTACTGTAAGTTGTTTTTATTTAAGAAACTGGAAGTGGTGATGATACTAATAAATGTATTCTGTGAATAACCAAGTTACATTGTGAGATACAGAATCTTGACTGCATCTTGTGTGAATTCTTGATCCCTGAGTTTATGGAGGTTATTTTATTGACTGATTAATTTATTTGCTTCTTAATTGCTGTGATCTTCATATCTCCACAGCATGTTACTTGCTTTGACTATTTGCCACCAGACTTAGTTAAACTGCTGATCTATCAACCACCATGGAAGTCACTTAATTTTGTTTAATTATATTTACTCTGAGCTTTAATTTAAGTAAACCATAAAACATGCTCATATTGGTTGCCCTGCTTGTTCAGTGCATAACTATGTTTTGTGAGAGACAGGAACTTGACTCATCATCATCATTATCATCAGCCCCCTTTTTCCCATTTTTCTACATGGGGTCGGAGTATCGTGTTAACTGTCGCCAGCTCTCTTGATTCAGTGCCACACTCCTGCCTTCTTCAACACTCATGCCTGATTGTCACAGATCTTCTTTCACACAATCCATCCACCTCTTTGTTGGACATCCTTGCTTCCTCTTTCCTTCTTCCTGTCTGTCCCAAATCTTCCTCACCAGATCATCTTCTGCTTTCCTACACATGTCCATATCACAGTAATCTGCTCTCTTTGATCTTTTCTGCAATTGGAGCTACTTTGGCTTCTGCTTTTATGTCCTCAATTCCTCATCTGTCCCACAGTGTGCATTCTGTCACCTTTCTCAAGCACTTCATTTCCATCACCTCTACCTTCTTCAACTGTTCGGCCTTTACTGCCCAGGTTTCTGTACCATACAGTAGTACTGGTCACACCACTGTCTTGTACACCTTGTTTTTCAGCTTCTTTGGCATTCTTCTGTCATAGATTACACCTGACACTCTATGCCAGTTGGCTGCAGCCCCTCTGATTCTAGCTTTGACCTCTTCATTCAGACTACCCTTCTCCTTAACCATCTCTCCCAGATACTTGAAGCTGTTTACCTGTTCCACAATCTTCCCTTCTATCTCTATTCTCAGCTTCTTCTGCTCTCCCCAATTTGCTGCCATTACCACCATCTTATCTGTGCTTAGTTTCATCCCATGTGCCTTCAGATTTGCATTCCATTCTCCTATCTTTTGCTAAAGTTCAAGCTCATAGTCTGCCTGTACTGCCACATCATCTGCATACAGCAGCTTTGTTGATATGTCCCCTCCAACCTGTTTGCTAATGTAGTCCATCACCAGTATGAACCGCACTGGGCTCAGAGCTGAACGCTGATGTACACCCACTCCCACTGTGAATCCCCCTGTGAGAACATACACTGTTCGTACTTGAGTCATTGCATCCTTGTACATAGCCTGCACTAATTCTACCAGTATTTTCAGGACCACTGCAGTACTGCCAAGATTAGCTTTCTTGGGACCTTGTCATATGCTTTCTCCAAGTCTAGGAATACTCTCCGGAGCCATTTCTCCTCTATCTCACCCAGCATCTTTATCATATCTGCTGTCACCTCATCTGAGCCTGCTGCTTTCCCTGACTTCATCTTCCTTAGGTTCATATGTTCATAGTTGATTCCTAGGCTAATGGCACAAGAGGTTTTACAAGCCTAGCCAATAATACCCATAATATGACAATATTGTATCTTGATTCCCCAGATATTGTATGGGGTAGTATCAGGGTAGTGGGTCTTTGGGTGTTGGAGCCCTGAGTCATTTTACAGACTGCATCTGTCCATGAGGGACATGGACAGTACTCTGGGAGTAAATTTACAGTTTCCTATCTATTTATCCAAATTCTTTTTGAATAGAGTGGGGGACTGGTTTTGTTTTACACAAATGGATAGCTTATTCCATAGATGAGGTAACCTTTGGGATACAAATCAGTCTCTCCAGCAAGTTCTGTCAGGGTCACAAATAACGTTCAGGTCTACAGAATGTGTAACCTTCATATAATTTTTTTTGTGAATATGTAACATTTTCATCAGGGCTGGATTAGAAAATGCCTTACAGGTCAGGCATAAGTCCCATCTCAATAAATTGTATGAGATGGAGTAAAGGGATAGGATCTTTAGTCAGTCTGCATAAGACATCTGTCTTACTCTTTGTAGATTTTTAGTATGAATCATCTGGGGCTGCTCCAGTTGGTGTAAGCACCTGGTAGGTACATGCAGAAGGGAGCATTTATGGGCCTGATGAGGGCTGAGTACAATGGCACTATGATGTCTTTTGAACTTGATGCCATGCCTTTACTTATAAGTTGAGCCACACAGAAAAAAAAAGTTTCCACTCCGAACCTCAGGATTGAGTGAGAGACCTTTAGACCTTCCGTTTAACACTGCCCAAACGATCTATTTCAGCTTGTGTCTGATTATATTATGATTATATTACAAGTAAATATGTATAGCTAATCATAATGTTTGAAGAGATTTGTCTGTTTAAAATCTTTGAATTCAGAATTATTGCCTGCATGTTTTTGTTGATATGTCCCCTCCAACCTGTTTGCTAATGTAGTCCATCACCAGTATGAACCGCACTGGGCTCAGAGCTGAACGCTGATGTACACCCACTCCCACTGTGAATCCCCCTGTGAGAACATACACTGTTCGTACTTGAGTCATTGCATCCTTGTACATAGCCTGCACTAATTCTACCAGTATTTTCAGGACCACTGCAGTACTGCCAAGATTAGCTTTCTTGGGACCTTGTCATATGCTTTCTCCAAGTCTAGGAATACTCTCCGGAGCCATTTCTCCTCTATCTCACCCAGCATCTTTATCATATCTGCTGTCACCTCATCTGAGCCTGCTGCTTTCCCTGACTTCATCTTCCTTAGGTTCATATGTTCATAGTTGATTCCTAGGCTAATGGTACAAGAGGTTTTACAAGCCTAGCCAATAATACCCATAATATGACAATATTGTATCTTGATTCCCCAGATATTGTATGGGGTAGTATCAGGGTAGTGGGTCTTTGGGTGTTGGAGCCCTGAGTCATTTTACAGACTGCATCTGTCCATGAGGGACATGGACAGTACTCTGGGAGTAAATTTACAGTTTCCTATCTATTTATCCAAATTCTTTTTGAATAGAGTGGGGGACTGGTTTTGTTTTACACAAATGGATAGCTTATTCCATAGATGAGGTAACCTTTGGGATACAAATCAGTCTCTCCAGCAAGTTCTGTCAGGGTCACAAATAACGTTCAGGTCTACAGAATGTGTAACCTTCATATAATTTTTTTTGTGAATATGTAACATTTTCATCAGGGCTGGATTAGAAAATGCCTTACAGGTCAGGCATAAGTCCCATCTCAATAAATTGTACGAGATGGAGTAAAGGGATAGGATCTTTAGTCAGTCTGCATAAGACATCTGTCTTACTCTTTGTAGATTTTTAGTATGAATCATCTGGGGCTGCTCCAGTTGGTGTAAGCACCTGGTAGGTACATGCAGAAGGGAGCATTTATGGGCCTGATGAGGGCTGAGTACAATGGCACTATGATGTCTTTTGAACTTGATGCCATGCCTTTACTTATAAGTTGAGCCACACAGAAAAAAAAAGTTTCCACTCCGAACCTCAGGATTGAGTGAGAGACCTTTAGACCTTCCGTTTAACACTGCCCAAACGATCTATTTCAGCTTGTGTCTGATTATATTATGATTATATTACAAGTAAATATGTATAGCTAATCATAATGTTTGAAGAGATTTGTCTGTTTAAAATCTTTGAATTCAGAATTATTGCCTGCATGTTTCTTAGAGATTTTGAAAGAGAAGGTTACAAGTTTATGATCAGACTTGACCGGGGATGGAGAAACTCTCGGAGTAGAACTTGGATGATATGTTTCAGTGCACTGGAACCATGTTTTGATGGTGATATAAATGACAATATTTTCTGGAGACAGTAGGCTTCATTTTTTGTTGAGGTTTCTAGCATTTTGAAGCATTACGTTTACATTGTCCAGGTTTGCTTGGACTCGTTTCGTAGATGTAGCAGACTGACAATGATAGAAAAGGAAGAGCTGAAGAACATAATGATTTTGCTGATATGAGAAATAACTGACAGATGCAGGCCATCCCTTGCAAATGAGTTTGGACTGCTGACCATCTCCTTACAGGCAAGCAAACACATATTGGGCACTGGAATAATGCTAAAAACAATGTCAATTATTAAACTCAATTTTTTTTGTTTATATTGTGCTATCATTCTCAGTGAAAGTAGGATGCTGCTCAACACTAGTTGCATACTGACGTCAGGTGCATACTCTCATATAAACCAAGGATGTGTATCTCAAGCTGTTCACACCCATATGCACAATGACCAAGTTGTATATGCATGTGGGGTGACAGAACTGATAACCCATCATGTCCTAGCAACAGTGAAAAAGTTGACTCTCACCCTTTGCTGCTCAGGCTAATGAGCTGTGCATTTGTGTGTCTCATGGTGAACTTACTTATGACTAGAAAATGTACATGTGGAAATGTTAGCCAGGGAGACCTTAAGTACATGGGACAACAATTCAGTGACCCTTTTTAGCAATGGTTGAGATAGATAGTTTTGTATGTGGAGGTGATAGAGTGTACTTGTGCTCCTAAGGGAAATTTTTAATATGTCAGTGCCTTGGGGAAGAGATTTCTTAAGTAGCTTCACACAGGAAGACTTATTGTTTAGTAACATAGTGGTGTGGAGTGAGTTTGAATGCTGAAAATGTAAGTGTTCATAATATGTTTTGATGTGCTGTTAGCCTCCAGATTTAATAGGTGTCTACATATCTTGCATTTAGAATTAGAGTGTGATAGAAAAGTTAGTGGCTGTCAGTAAACATGAGAATTTGAGCACTGCTAGCTATGAAGAGGATGAAGAACGGGAAGGCTGTTGGTCCAGATGACATACCTGTGGAAGTATGGAGGTGTTTAGGTGAAATGGCAGTGGAGTTTTTAACTAGATTGTTTAATAAAATCTTGGAAAGTGAGAGGATGCCTGAGGAATGGAGAAAAAGTGTTTTGGTACCGATTTTTAAGAATAAGGGTGATGTGCAGAGCTGCAGTAACTACAGAGGGATTAAACTGATCAGTCACAGCATGAAGTTATGGGAAAGAGTAGTGGAAGCTATGTTAAGAAGGGAGGTGATGATTAGTGATCAGCAGTATGGTTTCATGCCAGGAAAGATCTTTACAGATGCGATGTTTGCTCTGAGAGTGTTGGAGAAGTACAGAGAAGGTCAGAAGGAGTTGCATTGTGTCTTTGTGGATTTAGAGAAAACATATGACAGGGTGCCTACAGAGGAGTTGTGGTATTGTATGAGGAAGTTGGGAGGGTCAGAGAAGTATGTAAGAGTGGTACAGGATATGTACGAGAGTAGTGTGACAGCGGTGAGGTCTGTGGTGGGAGTGACAGATGCATTTAAGGTGGAGGTGGGATTACATCAAGGATCAGCTCTGAGCCCTTTCTTATTTGCAATGGTGATGGACAGGTTGACAGACGAGATCAGACAGGAGTCCCCATGGACTATGATGTTGGCAGATGACATTGTGATCTGTAGTGAGAATAGGGAACAGGTGGAGGAGACCCTGAAGAGGTGGAGATACACTCTAGAGAGAAGAGGAATGAAGGTCGGCAGGACTAAGACAGAATATATGTGTGTGAATGAGAGGGAGGACAGAGGAATGGTGAGGATGCAGGGAGTAGAGGTGGCGAAGGTGAATGAGTTTAAGTACTTGGGATCAACAGTTCAGAGTAATGGTGAGTGTAGAAGAGAGGTGAAGAAGAGAGTACAGGCAGGATGGAGTGGGTGGAGAAGAGTGTCAGGAGTGATTTGTGATAGACGAGTACGAATAAGAGTGAAAGGGAAGGTCTACAAGAGTGTAGTGAGACCAGCTATGTTATACGGGTTGGAGACAGTGGCACTGACAAAAAGGCAGGAGTCAGAGCTTGACGTGGCAGAGTTGAAGATGTTAAGATTTGCAATGGGTGTGACAAGGATGGACAGGATTAGGAATAAGTATATTAGAGGGTCAGCCCAGGTTGGAAGGTTTGGAGACAAAGCCAGAGAGACAAGATTACTTTGGTTTGGACATGTGCTGAGGAGGAATGCAGAGTATGTTGGGAAAAAGATGCTAAGGATGAAGCTGCCAGGTAACAGGAAAAGAGGAAGACCTAAGATAAGGTTTGTGGATGTGGTGAGAGAGGACATGCAGGTGGTTGGTGTGACAGAGCAAGATGCAGAGGACAGGAAGAAATGGAAACAGTTGATCTGCTGTGCCGACCCCTAACGGGAGCAGCCGAAAGAAGAAGATCAGGATGCCAACTGCTAATATGTGACAATTGATGGTGTCATGGTGTATTATGCACACAAGATAACTTTACTCTAGGATATAGTAAATGGGTTGCTAATTAATAAACTAGCTTGAAGTTTTACCTGATTATCTGCTTGCACACCTAACAGGAAATAATTTATAATAATATTATTAGTAGCAGATGAATTTGTAGTTCAGAATGACAAGTGGACTGATTTTCAATTTTTACTCTGCTTTGTCAAACAATGGAATAGAGTAGAGCTTTAGCAGGCTACAAACTTAACACCGTAATCAGTACAGAAGCAGTGATATCAATAATAAAATGCTTACAAGCCACCCAAGTGACATGCATAGCACTAAGGTCACAGCAAATTAAACAGCAAGGGAAGTTAAACAGCAAATACAATAATATCTTTGAACTTTCCTGGAGATCAAAATTTCACACTGTGCATAGCCAAGTTCTTTCCATTCATAAAGCAAGCTCAGTCATGCACAGAACAAAAAGATGTATCCCTGTCAACATTTCTTGTAGTTTCTTGAATAAAAACATAGAGTGAATTTCATTATTTCCATGGTAGTGAAGGGACTCGCAATTCAGACAAGTCCAGTAACAAGAATCAAGTAGTAAACAACTTGCACAGCTCTGATCCTAGCCACGCAAAGCACAGAGACATGCAGGTCGCAGCAATTAGAACAGCAAGAAAAGCTAATCAGCAAATGAAACAGATGCTTTGAACTCTTCTGGGGCATCAGGATGTCTCTGAGGGAACAACCAAGTTCCATGCTCTCACACAATAAACTTGGTCATGCACAGAACAAGGAAAACTATAGTATCAACACTATTTAGTTTCCAACGTAAAACATACATTAAAGTTTATTAAATAGAAGTCATTCCCTGGTGGTTGAAGGATCAAAATTTAGTCAGGTTTGGTAGCAAGCAGTCATAACAGGAGACGTGCTACATAGCTCTATAGCCCATTCAAGAGAATGCAGTGGCCTACAAGAAAATAAATGTAAACAGCAAGGAAACTTAGCCTCTAAAATAGCTGCTTTGACTTCTGGGATCAGGCTTTCACAGAGTACACAGACATATTCCTTTCTCACAAAGCAAACTCGGCTAAACAAAGAGCAAGCAGATTTATCAGTATCAGCACCTTTTATAGTTTCTTAAATAAAAACACAAACCGTGAATTTAATTGAATAAAATTAAGTCACTTTTCTTGAGAGTAAAAGGACTGATAATTTAGTCATGTCCAGTAGCAAATAATCGCAACAGTAGATTGTTGCACAGCTCTGTGTCCCAGCCAAGAGAAGCACAGAGACATGCAGGTCAAGCAAGAAAATTTCAACAGCAATGAAAGCTAATCAGCGAAAAAAAAAAAAAAAAGAAAAAGAAGAAGAAGGCTCCCTGTTGAAATATCGGCACTTGAAATGCTGAGTGCTGAAAAGCCAAAAAAAAAAAAAAAAACCCCAGAAAAGAGAAATCATTCTTCTCCTTAAAACTTCACTCCCCTCCCATAAACTTATATATACCAAATTCAAGATCTCCATATCTCGGAGAAAAGGCAATATTCTAAGAAATGGCATCTAGGACTTAATATATACAAGTCCAATCAGTCTTCAGTCTTCGCATTTTGGGACTCACTCTAGAGGGTACCAACATTTCAAATGGTTACCTGATTTGACTACTCCAAGGTGATCAAGATTTCACCATGACACAAACCCTATCTCTTACAAAGCAAAATGAGTTCTGCACAGAACACACAGATTTAACAGTATCGACACAACCTGCAGATTCCTAAATGAAAATATGAAGTAAATTTAATTAAATATAATTAAATCATTCTTTAGTGGTCAGGGGATTGTAATAAATCTGGTAGCAAGTAGTCACAGCAGGAGACTTGCTGTGCAGCTCTATAGCACAGAAAATAGTTGAACACAGTCACAGAAATCTAAACAGCAAGGAAAACAAATCAGCCAATAAATCAACTGGTTTAAACTCTCCTGAGAATCAGAATTTTGTCAGATTACAGTCAAGTTCCTTTCGTGAATACAGACAAGGAAGACCAGATGGCTTAGTGGTTAAGGTTTTTGCCTCCCATGCACAAGGTACAAGTTTCAATCTTAACTTCCGACCAATGCTTGTTTGAAGTTTGCATGTTCTCCTTGTGTCTCAATGGGGTTTCTCCCATGTCCAAAAAACATGCTGAGTAGAACAGGTAAACAGCTTCAAGTATCTGGGAGGAGTAGTTGAGAAGAAGAGTAGTCTGAATGAAGAGGTCAAAGCTAGAATCAGAGGGGCTGCAACCAACTGGCATAGAGTATCAGGTGTAGTCTATGACAGAAGAATGCCAAAGAAGCTGAAAAGGAAGGTGTACAAGACAGTGGTGTGACCAGTACTATTGTATGGTACACAAACCTGGGCAGTAAAGGCAGAACAGTTGAAGAAGCTAGAGGTGATGGAAATGACATGCCTGAGAAAGGTGTTAGGATGCGCACTGTGGGACAGACATAGAAATAAGAACATAAGAGGAGAAGCCAAATTAGCTCCAATTGCAGAAAAGATCAAAGAGAACAGACTACAGTGGTTTGGGCACATGTGTAGAAAAGCAGAAGACAATCTGGTGAGGAAGATTTGGGACAGACAGGAAGAAGGTAAGAGGAAGTGAGGATGTCCAGCAAAGAGGTGGATGGATTGTGTGAAAGAAGATCTGCAACAGTCAGGCATGAGTGTTGAAGAAGGCTGGAGTGTGGCACTGAATCAAGAGAGTTGGCTACAGTTAACACAATACCCTGACCCCATGTAGAAAAATGGGAAAAAGGGGGCTGATGATGATGATTGTTTAGGGCCTCAGCAAAGAGGGCAGTAGTTGTGCTGTGGTTGGGACAGAAACCATGTTGAGTGGGAGTAAAGAGGTTATGCTGGAGGAGGTAATTGAGTAGTTGTGAGTGGATAAATTCGCAATGGATGTCATCTTGGCTGATCCAGTCATATCTGGGGATATCAGTGTCCACCTGCAGATGGAACTAGTTATACTGCCAACTTTGGCATATGATCAACGTACACGTACAATGTAAAATATTGGAAGAAAAAAAATAGCATCATCCATATTACTAATGTGTAGAAAGAAGTAAATAAGTAGAGGAAGTATGGGAATTGGGATAACAGTTGATAGTGCAAATATATTATTCCTTATTATGCTACTAAGAAAACTTCTTGGGTACATAAGAGGTAATAATAGTAGCTGTGACTACTGCATTTTGATAAATAGTAATTGTGATGACCGTGCCCTGGCCCAGCAATCAAGGACCCTCAATCCTCACCACTAACACCAGTGAGGGGCATCTCATATAGGAGGAAAGGATAAAAAATACACACAGTAATGTGCAATTTCCCTTAAGAGCACACAGATGTCACAGTCAGTCTGGGGCTGGTCGCTCCCTTGCTCTCCAGGTCCTCGATAAGACTCCCCACTGGAACAGCCATAGGGTCCAGATCTCAGCCAGCTGGGCAAGCTAAAATCTCCAGTACCCCCTCTGTCCAACCAGTGCTTCCTGTCCTTGCCCAAGTAGCTGGCACACGCACACACTTTGAGATAAGAGTTTAGACAACCACACAGACACTCCTGGGGAAGGCTGGCACAGGTTCTCCAGCTCTGCCCTTTTTACCTAGACTATACTGTAAAAATCACTGCCACCACCAATCTAATATTTATCAGCTACTCAAAGGCCCTTAAAAATAACTGTGCAATATTATTATCCAATTGGTGGTATAACTAAACAGTCAAGGCTTATTAGAGTGACTTGGTACAGTAATCACTAGAAATATGCAATGTACTCTAGAGCTTAAATTATCTCTACACAAAACAACCACAGTTGAAAGGGTTTAAAATATTAATAATAAATAATAAAAACACAAGACAATACTTCTTACTACACAGTGCTAGTCAAGAGTTCAGAGATCACAGAGAAATACTTAAAATAAATCAGTAGTACAGTTCTGACATCACAGAAAAACCCAGTCTAATCTTTCTAGTTTCTAGCTATTTCTAAGAGAAAACATAAGTCTAAGATAACTTACATATAGAGCAAGACAGTGCTGTGAGTTGGATGGTCAAGACAAAAATGCATAATGGTTTCTGATTCACTCTGTTTTTAAAATCACATTCCTGGTTCCCATTAGATCATTCTTCACATTTCCATGGGTTTCCAGGCTAACAGAAACTACATTTACATTCTTAACATCTCCTTGTGTTATCTTGCAGCTGATCAGGAAGCAGAGCAATAAAAATACATTTGCATGTTTAAATCTAGCAATTTAACTCTCAGTTAAAACAATAGAAAGAATATCTTAATCTAGCCAGGCTGGAGCCAACTTTAGATCAAAGGGTCACAACATGCTTTACTTGGTCAGCTTTCTGGCAGCAGAGAGTACTGTTGTTACATTTTTTCCAGTTCCACATCTAACAGCAGTTTTTTTTCCATTTAAGACAACAAGCCTGTGTCTTACATTAATATTTACAAATGATAGAATTATCTATAAAATTCTATCTGGCTAGGCTGGCAGCCTTCACATTTCTCCCAACCGAGAACCCAACACTACTTGAGAGGGTTAGGTCTATCTGAGTATACTTTACCCCATTCCCTGTCTTGAGTGCCCATCTGCATTGGCATTGCTAATCCCACTGTGGTGCTGCACTAACATATATGCTTGCAACCCTAGGCTCCATCTTAGCAACTTGACATTTTGCTGGCTGGCTCTGTTTAACCATGTTAGGGGGTTGTGATCTGTAATAACAGTAAATTTCCTTCCATACAGATAAAGGTGAAGTTTCTGCAGTGCCCACACTATGGCTAGATATTCATTTTCTATAGCTGAATAGCATTCCTCCCTGGGCTGGAGCCTACAACTAAGATACACCACTGGGTCCTCTTCTCCCTCTGAAGAAATCTGGCTAAGTACAGCCCCCACCCCATGGATCAAAGCATCCACCTGCACAAAAAATTCTTTGCTGTAATCTGGACTGGCTAACACAGGGGTTCCTCCCTAAGCTTCTTTAAGCTTCTGGAATGCCTGCTCAGATGCTGGGGTCCACACTACATTATCTGGCCTGTTCTTCCTTGTCAGGTCTGTGAGGGGAGCAGCTATGGTAATATAACTGGGGATGAACTTTCTGTATTACCCCTGCTGTCCCTAAAAATGCCCTGAATGGATTGCACTTTGGCAGGTTCTGGCCTTATCTTACCACTCCCCACTCTATGTCCTAGGTAGGAGACCTCTGCCATACCCACCTGACATTTGCTCGGCTTAATGGTCAACCATGTCCTCTGTAGTCTGCCCAGCACCTCCCTGACATGCTGAAGGTGCTCTAGCCAGGAATGGCTGTAGATGGCAATATCATCTAGGTAAGCAAGGGCAAACCCTCCTGCTCCAGCTAGGATACAATCTATCAGCATCTGGAAAGTTGCTGGGGCATTCCTCATCCCAAAGGCATCTTTGTGAACTCATGCAAGTCAAAAGGAGTCACAAAAGCTGACTTTTCTCTAACACTGGGACTCAAGGGCACCTGCCAGTAACAGTTGGTAAGATCAATGGTTGTAAGATACTGAGCCCCACCCAGCTGCTCTAGGGCTTCATCTGTCGTAGGCATGAGATAAGAATCTGACTCTGTGTGACTATTTAATTTCCTGTAGATGGCAGCACTGAACCTGGTGCTGCCATCTTTCTTTGGCCCCAGCACCACTGGGGAGGCCCAGGGAATGTTAGACTCTTGAATCACCCCTAGTTCCAACATCTCATGTACCTTCTCCCTCAGAATCTGCTTGACTCTCTCAGGTACTCTATAAGGGGCCTGCCTAATAGGCCTTCAGGGTCCTGTATCCATCTGGTGCTGCCCCAGGTGGGTGCACCCTGGTTTCTCAGTGAACATGTCCCCAAATTCCTGCAACACTGCTCGGATTTCTCGAACCTGGGTAGGAGATAGCTGCTGGGACATTGCTACCCCTTCAACTGAGGTGTTAGCCCGAGCCTCACTGAGGAGATCAGTCCCCAGATTTCTCTCAGACTCCTCCTGCAATCCACTGCAAATGCTCAGCACAAAGGCCTCCCTATCATGGTAAGGTTTCATCATGTTAACATGGTACAGTTTGTGCCCCTGCCTTCTGCCTAGCAGTTCCATCATATAATTAACATCACTTACCTTTCTTACCACCTTGTAGGGTCCCTCCCAAGTTGCTTGCAGCTTGTTGTGTCTGACAGGAATGAGAACCATTACCTGCTGCCCCACAACATACTCTCTAGCTCAAGCATTCCTGTCATACCACACCTTTTTCTGTTGTTGAGCTTCTGCCAGGTTCTCTTGGTCCATGCCCATGAGTTCCTTGAGCCTTGTCCTGAGGTTTAGGATGTATGCCACAACAGACTCCTTGTGGGACTCACACTCACTTTCCCACTCATCTCAAATTTAATCCCCTCACCCTATTCCCATACAGCAACTCAAAAGGTGAAAAACCTGTGGATTCCCAAGGAACTTCTCTGTAAGAAAACAACAGATAGGGCAAATATTTATCCCACTCCCTCTTCAACTGATCTGCAAATGCCCGCAGCATGGACTTGATTGTAGAGTTTAACCTCTCAACAAGACCATTAGTCTGGGGATGGTAGGGGTGGTCTTCATGTGCTTCACCCCACAAGACTTCCACAGACAAGCCAGCAGGTCTTACATGAAATTGGCACCTCTGTCAGTCAGTATTTCTTTTGGGAATCCTACCCTGCTGAAAATCTCTAACAACGCATTTGTCACCTTCTCTGCCTCATTGGAGGACAAAGCCACTGCCTCAAGTTATTGTGTAGCATATTCCACTACCACTAGGATATACTTTTTCCCTGTGGAACTTGGGATACTCAGATGACCCACAATATCCATAGCTACCCTCTGAAATGGCTCCTCAATCACAGGCAAAGGCATCAAAGGAGCTCTCACCTTGTCTCCTGCCTTGCCTAACTTTTGGCACTGCTGACAGGTCCTGCAGTACCCTGTTACATCTCTGGAAATTCAAGGCCAATAGAAGTTCTGCATAATATGCCTCTTTGTACATTGTATGCCCATATGACCTGCAAAAGGAATATCATGGGCTATGGCTAGAACCACCAGACAGTAGGCTCTAGGCACTACCAACTGCTGTACTCTCTCACCTTCTAGCCCTCCCTTAGGGTCCACATTCTGTATAGTAACCTTTTTTCCCAGTATACAGATTCTCCCTTTCCTTGAGAATTAGGTGCCTCCCTAGCTACCTGCCTCAGGTCTTGCAATGTAGGGTCTGACAGCTGAGCCTGTCTCAACTCTCTCTTTGCAACCCTTCCCAGCTCCCCTTCCACAGGAAGTCTGGCATCCTCTGACAGTGGTGCCTCACTGTCAGCCTGGATACTACTACTCACCTCTACCTTTGCAGTCACTCTATCCAAAGGACCATCACCACCTTAAGAGCACACAGAGATCACAGTCAGTCTGGGGCCGGTCACTTCCTTGCTCCCCAGGTCCCCAATAAGACTCCCCACTGGCACAGCTATAGGGTCCAGATCTCAGACAACTGAGCAAGCTAAACTCTCCAGCACCCTCTCTGTCCAACCAGTGCTTCATGTCCCTGTTGAAGTAGCTGACACAACACACTTTGAGATAAGAGTTTATACAACCACACAGACACTCCTGGGGAAGGCTGGCACAGGTTCTTCAGCTGTGCCCCTTTTACCTAGACTACATGGTAGAAATCACTGCCACCACCTAGCTAATATTTATCAGCTACTCAAAGGCCTTTAAAAGGGTGTCCAGTATTACTGTGAAATATGATTATCCAATTGGTAGTATAACTAAACAGTCAAGGCTTATTAGAGTGACTTGGTGCAGTAATCACTAGAAATATGCAATGTACTCTAGAGCTTAAATTATCTCTAAACAAAACAGCCACAGTTGAAAGGGTTTAAAATATTTAATAATAAATAATAAAAACACAAGACAATACATCTTACTACACAGTGCTAGTCAAGAGTTCAGAGATCACAGAGAAATACTTAAAATAATTCAGTAGTACAGTTCTGACATCACAGAAAAACACAGTCTAATCTTTCTAGTTTCTAACTATTTCTAAGAGAAAACACAAGTCTAAGATAACTTACATATAGAGCAAGACAATGCTATGAGTTGGATGGGCAAGACATAAATGCATAATGTTCTCTGAATCTCTCTTGTTCTAAAATCACATTCCAGTTCCCATTACATCATTCTTCACAACTCCCTGGGTTTCCAGGCTAACAGAAACTACATTTACATTCTTATCATCTCATTGTGTTATCTTGCAGGTGGTCAGGAAGCAGAGCAATAAAAAAAATGTGCATGTTTAAATCTAGCAATTTAACTCTTGGTTAAAACAATAGAAAGCATGCCTTCATCTAGCCAGGCTGGAAATGACTTTAGATCAAAGGGTCACAGCATGCTTTACTTGGTCAGCTTTCTGCCAGCAGGGTGTACTGTTGTTAACATTTTTTCCAGTTCCACATCTAACAGCAGTTTTTTTTTTCCATTTAAGATAACAAGCATGTGTCTTACATTAATATTTACAAATGATAGAATTATCTATAAAATTCTATCTGGCTAGGCTGGCAGCCTTCACATTTCTCCCAACCAAGAACCCAAGCTAGTTTTTCAAGTGATACTTGAGAAACACTGCTTGAGAGGGTTAGGTCTATCTGAGTATACTTTACCCCATTCCCTGTCTTGAGAGCCCATCTGCATTGGCATTGCTAATCCCACTGTGGTGCTGCACTAACATATATGCTTGCAACCCTAGGCTCCATCTTAGCAACTTGACATTTTGCTGGCAGTTCCACATCTAACAGCAGTTTTTTTCCATTTAAGACAACAAGCCTGTGTCTTACATTAATATTTACAAATGATAGAATTATCTGTAAAATTCTATCTGGCTAGGCTGGCAGCTTTCACAGTAATTACAGGTGACATCTCCATTCTCCATTCTGCTTTTTATACTTTACTCCTCCCCCCCCAGCCTATCACATTCGTGCCTGAACTATTATATGGGACTAGCTCCCAAGAGGCGCCATTTTTAATCCCCCTCTCTGCGTGTGGTTGCTGAGCGATCCCTGGCATCTACGTTTGTATACCAATGTAAGTCTGTTTTAATACATGTTGTATTGTGTTTTTATAGCCTTGCCTGTATAAAGTTGACTTTTTATGTTTTGTTACCTGCTTTCTCTGCACCAATTTACAATACTATCTTATCGTCTCTTGCAACTTATATTCTGGGTATCTCACCTACCTGCCGCCTCTACAGCGGCTCCTTAACTGCTGCATTGCTATACCAGGTCCCAGTTGAATGCTTCGGCTTTGACTGAATTGGGTCGTGTAACAGTAGTTATTTCTTGACTCATTAGTGACTTGTGCAACCACCTTTTAACCAGATCTGTGTAATATTTAATTACAGTTAAAGCCTTAGTGCTTTTAACTCCCTGTTGACCCCTTAGCAAACAATAGCGGTAGTGTTAGTTGCTGATAACTGCGGTAGAGTTAGTTGCTACCCCTGTAGTGAAGTTATTTATCCCCAGCTTTATGCTTAGAATCCTCAAAGTTCATTTCTACCAGCTTTCATGTATTTGTACTGATTGATTAGCGACTAGCGACTGGACTTTTACCCTGCTGCTGCAGCTAGCTTTATGCTTAGAATCCTCTAAGTTCATTTCTACCAGCTTTCATGTATTTGTACTGATTAGCGACTAGTGGCTGGGCTTTTACCCTGCTGCTGCAGCTAGTCCAACAGCAAGGCTTAATCTCTGCCACTCTCGAACTGGACACTAGTCATTGTATGTGCTTTCTCTTTGGTGCTACGGCTAATTTCCTAACTAATAAGACAGACAACACCACTTAGAACTTATACGATTGCTTTCCGCAGTGATGTTAGGAATACGGAATTTGACTAGATTAGTTCTTTGAACATTGTAGCTATAAGAGTGGTGCAATACTATTAACTCTTTAATCTATGACCTTGCCGATCACAACGGCATCTTTGGCACTCACTAATAGGCTTAAATATTTAGTACACCCGTAGCTTTCCCGCCAAAAGGAATTAAAACACAGCAACAGCATATCTAGAATACCTGGATGCTTTAGAGCTCACTTATGCTCACTAATAGGCTTAATATTTAGTATACTTGTACCTTTTCCACCAAAAGGAGTTAAGTACAACAACAGCATCACCAAATTACCTGGATGCCATTAAGTGTGTTTTCCCAGATACCTTGTTATTTCAAACTGCTAGGCATGTCGGAGATGCCTGTGTAGCGCACATTATTTGGAACTTGGTTCAGTTTTGGGTTCTTTAAATTATTTAGGAAGGTAAAACTCTATACTTTGCCTCAGCTGAAGCCTTACTGCTACCCTGGGACCTGAAATAGTAGCAGGGTGATAGATACTTATAGCTGTATCCTGTATTTAGGGATTAAATAGTCATATCCTTTACATAATACTGTGATTGAGCTATTAAGTTGTCCTCACTGTTCACTCAATTTCCACTTGAATTGAGTTGACTGTAACTGCTGAAAGAAAGCTGATTAATTTTAACTGTTCTGTTGAATCTGGCTACTGTGTTCTAACTGTAATGGGCCTACTTTAGTTCATAGGCTCTGTTTCAAGCTTATATTTGACATCTTACATTGGCTTATCTTAATTCAATATCAAAATATTGCTGCCGTGGTACAGATATTTGAGTTGATATGTAATTTAGGGAATTGCTCCTATGCTGTTGACCTTTGCATTGCTGTTTTTTAGCCTTTTGTTGATCCTGTTATTGATGCTTTCTTTTAATACAAAAGATTTTGACCTATTATATGATGATATCTCCTCCTAGTGCTGATTATTAATATCTGACCAAGTTTTTTTGTTCTATTAAGTCTGTACTGCTAAAGTATTGTTTCCCTTGTTTTACCCAGTGTTATTTTAGCCTTCTCCTCCCTTATTTCTATTTCTCCCCAGCTGTGCAAACCTACTATACTCACTTTATCCACTCCCGGCTGTGCCCTATTGGACTCAAAAGAACAGCAATATCCAGCTACCTATACCTGCCTGGGTAGCTCCTCACCTGGGGTATCTAACCGCCCTTGGACTAAAAGCCTAAGATTGTAATTATTATTTTCCTTCCTATACTTTAAGTATATACTAGTCCACTACACTTCCTAGGTGTACTAGTTAAACTGCCATATCTGCCAGCAGCCATACCCCCCCTGTCTACTACTGTTGCTCTCCCTGCCTGTCTCTAAGACATTGTACCAACCTTTATTCTTATACCCCTCTAACCTCTCCCTTCTCCATTACTTTTCCTTTTATTTGCATCTAACTGCTAAGATATCCTTACTGGGTACTTACAGACTTTGGCCACTAGATGGCAGTCTTTACCCTCCTCTAATTTTGTCTTTGCCAGCCTTCCCACCTCATAATTTAAACTTTTCAGGCTTGTTGCACTTTTCTCCTTTTAATTTTCTTCTTCCATAGTCCTTACTAACCTTGCACCCAACTCTCCACTGTCCTTATAAACCCGTTATCTAACCCTACTCTCCCCCTGCATTACTCCTAGGTTAACCATTCCTCATCCTGGTCCCCTCTCTCTGTTTATATTTCCCCCTTCCTCAAACTCACCACATCTGCCTTTCGACTTACTGACGTCTGTTCTTACCTTCTACCTTACTGATTGTTTTTTTCTCACTGCTTTTACCTTACTTTGGTCTGCCAGCTCCGTTCACCCTTCGGGCGAACTCCGCTCCCCTACCCTACCTCCAATTCCCACCCACCCCCAGTGCTCCTAGACTTATACCTCATAAAACCCACCCCTAATCTTTCATAGCCTATCATTAACCTTCTCATCACTACGCCACTCCCCTAGTTCTATCTTTCCTAATTAGCCTTAATTACCTCTCATAATAACCACTCCCTTACCTATCCTAACCATTCTCTATATTAGCTACTTCCCACATCCACCTCCTTCACTACCTCTACTAATTTTCTTATTGACTACTTTAAACCCTGCTCTACCTTGTGTCACATTCACTTTCATTTCTTCCACCTCTCCTCACTTTCAAGCTAACCACACCTCAAATTTACTCACTACCATGACCCCAACACACAAAACTATGTTTGCACACACACTACTCTTAACTACAATAATAGCTTCTCTTACTATACCTTATTCACTCACCTTCTTTGAAAATCTTACTCTATCTAAACAAAACCATCATTTCCAACAAACTTCTCCATCTTCATTCATTTATACCCCTAACCACAGCAACATAACCAGTACCTCTAATTATAGGTTCATAGGTTCATACTAGGCTATCTGCCCTAGGGCATTTATAAGCCTAGCCCAGAGTTTTGTCACTTTTGCCACCCCTTTAGTTTGAAGAATACTATGCCCATTATTTAGCTGTGCCTTTGTCAAGCAGTGACACTGAGGTGATCCCTGGGGTATACCTGCGATCTCCCATCCATTGGTCAAGATTTCTCTGGAACAAAGCCAGCGAGGTGCTCTGCCTCATGTGTACCGGGATTTTGTTCCACAGCATAGGGAGTCTCTGTGTGATGAATCTGTCCCTCCAGCACGTCCTATTTATGACCGTGTCAAGGTTCAAGTCTCGTGCTCTTGTAGATCAGATGGATTTAGATTTTTTGAGGTGAAGCATGTTCATTAATTCTGGGTTGGACATGGCCTTGTATGTCAGGCACAGGTCACCTCTGAGCAGGCGGTAAGCAACTGAGTAGAGCTGGAGCTCCTTCAGTCGGGCAGCATAGGACATATTTTTGAGACCCTTTATCTTTTTGGTGAGGAACTTTTGGGGCCTTTCCAATTGCTGCAGGTGTCGGGTCAGATACATTCCAAATGGGGCGTTATACTCAATCATCGGTCTGATGAGTGATGAGTACAGGGGAATGATGACCTCCCTTGACCTAGATGTGAATCCCTTCATGATTAGGTGGGCAATGTAGAAGGTCTTCCTAACTACTTTGGCAACGTGGGTGTCAAATGAAAGGTTACTGTCAACCTGGGTCCCCAGATCCCTGATAACCTCTTCTGTGCTTAGTCGATTGCCACCTATATGGTAGCTGGGGGTAACCTTGTTTTTCCCGAAGGGTATGACTATGCATTTTTTTAGCGTTTAACTTTAGGCCATGGCTTTGGCACCAGTTATCCGTTTCTATGAGACCCTTCTGAAGGATATCTATGTCTGATGTGTTTTCAACTATGGCGCCCAGTTTGCAGTCATTTGCAAACTTTGTCAGCCATAATCCTCCTGTGCTTGCCTGTACTTCTGGAAAGTAGATGCCGAACAAGAGTGGGCCCAGGACCGAGCCCTGTGGGACACCGCTTGTGACAGGCTTGGAATCAGACATGGCACCAGCAACTCTGACCCTGTGGGTTCTGTCACTTAGCCAGTTTGCAACCCATCTTGTGACGTATGGGTTTACATTTAAGCTGGTGAGTTTTTCTATGATGCCCGAGTGGGGTATTGTGTCGAATGCCTTTGCCAGGTCAAGGTAGGCTGTGTGGACTGCCTTGCCCTCATCAATGGCCTTGGTGACTGTTTCGAAAAAGTCAACCAAGTTTAAGAGGCATGATCTGCCCTTGACAAAGCCAAATTGGGTTTGATCCAATGTCTGCAGGTCTCCTATGTCTTTATTTATGAGTTCCATTATGATCCTCTCCATAGCTTTGCAGACCAGGCTTATCAAGCTGATGGGACGGTAGTTTCCAGAGTCGGTGGAGGCACCGCCTTTATGTAGTGGGACCACAGTTGCCGTACGCCACTCCTTGGGTACGTATCCTGAGGTGAGGCTAAGATTAAACAGCTGCTCTAATTGCGGGTTTAATTCCTCAATGAGTTCGTGGAGCACACAACCGGGGACACCATCTGGTCCCATGGATGCTGTGTTTTTCACCTTGGAGAGAGCTGTTCTCACCTGAGCATTTGAGATGTTTGGGAGGCTACAATCCTCTGGTATAGATATTTCTCCTTTTGGGGGCGGGAGAAATTTGCACTGAACCTGTCAGCCAGTATGTTGGCAATGTCTGTAGGTTCAGTGATCTTTACATCATTTTGAACTAGTTCTGAGCATATCTGGGAGTTTCCTCCCAGGTTTCTAACATAACTAAAAAAGGCCTTGTGATTATCTTTTGAGTCCTTGGTGATTTTTCTTTCAAAATTTGCCTTGGATGATTTTATGAGCGCTCTTAGTTTTTTACTTATAATGATCAAGGGTGTCTTCCCTTTTAGGGATTTTGCTCTATCTTGTAGTAGCTTTCTCCTTTTGTTGTAGAGCTTGTTTATGGCTGGGGTCCACCAGACTGGACGCTTGCCTTTGGTACAAAGAGTCTTTGTTTTGTTTGGGATTGCCTGATCCATGCAGTCCTGGAGGTGCTGGTAGAAGGCATTTGTATGTAATTCAGTGGCTTTAGTGATGGTTTCCGCTGGTTCAGGGGCCTTGAAAGAGACCACACCAGTCCTAAGAAGTGTGAAGTCGGCTTTAGAGAAGTTCTTCACTGTGGTCTTTTTTATCTGGGGTGGGGCGGGATGTGGACTTCCAGTGAGATTAGTTTATGATCTGACCTCACCAATGAGGGGTATACCTCCTGTGTTGAACATTGTGACCCCATGTTCATAATGATGAGATCTAGTATGTTTTTGCCTCTTGTGGGTATGGTGACTAGTTGTTCCATGGCATTTGAGTTTATGAACTCTAGGAACCTTTGGGCTAGAGTGTTGGGGCTTGAGTAGTAATCCCAGTCTATATTCGGATAGTTGAAATCACCTAGTATGATGGTGTTTGGGGTTACATTTATCCCCTCCAGAGTTTTCAGGAAAGCTGTGTGAGGTTCCTGAGTTTGAGAGGGTGGCCTGTAACATGTTACAAATTGCAGAGCAGTCTTGCCTACGGTTAATTGCACCTGGATGGTCTCTGATGCATCGTGCATTGCCACCAACCTGGAGGTGAGGGTGTCTTTGATGAATATGGACACCCCTCCTCCTTTCTTGGTGTTGTCCGGAATTTGGGGCCATAACGCATGATATGAGGTAAAACCTGATAGTGCCGGGGTGCTCTCAGGAGCCTTGAACCAGGTTTCAGTCACAGCACAGACATCGATGTTCTCCATACTGAGAAGGGCTTCGAGTGCATGCATCTTGAGGTCGAGACTTCTGGCATTGAGCAGCATTACCCTTAGTTTTTTTTCCTTTGTTTTGTTCTAGGGTGGTAGGTTTAGAATTTGAGCCTTGCCTACAAAAGGCACTATGGGGGTGGCAAGAGCCTTTGCCAATATCCGGAAGCCCAGGGGCGACAGGTGCAAGCCATCCCTTGTGAAGCAGCGTGGCTTGTCCAGCATGTCATCCCAGGCAGACAGACATTGGATCCCCTTTGAATGACACCAGAAATTAAGCCAATAATTAAAGCTGATCATCTTGTCTCTGTATTGTGGCATCATTCTTGGTGAAGGTAGGATACTGCTCAAGGTCAGGGTCATACCTGCCTGGGCTACATAATCAGAGAGCTCCTCTATGTCTCTTTTCATGTAGTCCAGGGAGGTGCGTCTCAGGTCGTTCACACCAGCATGGACAATGACTACCAAAATATCACAGAACTACCCACATGACTTATTTCACTATTAAAAAGGATTTTAATAATTTCCACAAAATCTTTAAATTTCTGTACTATAACCAACATCACCTTCTCCTAGACGGTGATATTCATCCAAACCCTGGCCCCAATAATGACAAAAGCAATAACCTTGATAATGCAACTTTAGCAAACACTCATACAATAGCTAAAGGACTTAACTCCCTCCTAATAGCTCACCTGAATATTAGAAGTGTTAACAATAAAATTTCCCACGTACATGCACTCCTTGATTTGCACTCATTTGATATTCTATGTCTCACAGAAACCTGGCTAAAACCATCTACTCTAAACCATGAAATTACCCCCCACCCAGGATATAATATACTTAGATGTGACCGTATAAACAAAAAATGTGGAGGTAAAGCCATTGTCTACAAATCTAATCTCCAAGTTTCCCCCATGTAATGTGCTTCCATCATTAGACAGCAAATCTGAAGCACTGTCTATCAAACTCCAAATAAACAACTCCAAATCTATCTACCTAATTTGTATGTATCTACCCCCTGGTAACAGTACTAATACTCTTGAAAACATACTTAGTTACCTATCTAACCAACTACCCCAGGAGACCATTGTACTGGGTGACTTCAACATAGACTGGTACACCTGCAGTACCCAGAACCCTACTAACCACATTAATCTCTTTGGATTCTCTCAATTAATAACTACTCCCACTAGAATCCACAAACCTAGCAGGAAAGAAACTACTCTTGACTGGATCCTTATCAACTACCACCCTAATAATTATACTCCAGGTACCCTCCCTGATAACATCAGCGACCATATGCTTACCTATATTACTAGACAAAAACTTCATATTTCAACAACTCATGATCTCAAAACTTCCCTCTCAAAAACAACTTTAACCCAGATAGCTTCCTAAATGAATTCCTAGCATGTAACTGGTCACCTATAACCCATCTTGAGCTTGATGAGGCTGTTACCTACTTCAACACTAACTTTCTTCAAATTCTGGACTACCATGCACCTTATCACACTATGAGATTAAGAACAGTAACTGCTCCATGGCTAACTAAACAAACAAAGCAAAAAATGCTCCTCAGAAATAAAATCTGGGCCAAATGGAGAGCTACCAAATGTCCATCTGATCACCTCCTCTTTAAACAGTTAAGAAATGCTACCAAAAAGACACTCTTAAGGACAAAAAAGACTACTACCTTCACCTCCAACAATCCAGTGAACATACCCCACAAAAATTTTGGTCAGGGATAAACAAACTTCTTCAGCCAGGACACCCTACTACTCCTGTCCCATCAGGTTTCAACCATAATTATTCCAACCAAATCCCTGATGCCTTTAACAACTACTTTACAGAAGCCATACAAACCTTAGCCAATTCTTTACCTCCCTCTTCTACTTCCCTACCAAATACTTCCAATTCTTCAACTCCTAACTTTCACCTACAACCTGTTAGTACATCTCTTATCTACAAGCTACTTAAAAAACTGAAACCTTGTACCCTATCAGCTGACCGTCTCCCATCAGAATACCTACAAATTGCCACAAAAGCTATATGCTACCCCATATCTATCCTTATTAATAGAACTATTTATGAAGGTAAAATTCCTCCCATCTGGAAAGTATCCCACATCATCCCTCTTCATAAAGGTGGATCCTCGACTGACCTCTCTAACTTTCGCCCTTCTATCCTTCACTGACTCTATAAATAAAAACCGGAACAGTAACTCCTTCTCGTCTGCATTATTTATTGACTTGTCAAAAGCCTTTGACATGGTCAACCATAACTTACTTCTAAACAAACTAAATTCCTATTCTCTTAATCCACAAGCATTACTATGGTTTAGGAGTTACCTTCAAAATAGAAAACAAGCAGTATTTTGGAATAACAATCTATCATCATTACTTCCTGTAAATATTGGAGTCCCACAAGGCTCTATCTTAGGTCCCCTTCTTTTTTCCTTGTTTATCAATGACCTGCACTTGAACACACCCCAAGCCACCTGCATTAAATATGCAGATGACTCAACCTTAATCTGTACTGCTAAAAATCTAGCCTCCCTCCAGTCACTTACCCAAACTGTATTCCAAAATGTTGAAAACTGGTTTATGCAACACTGCCTCCTCCTTAATCTCAAAAAAACAAAACTACTACTTTTTACTCCAACTCATAAATCACCCAATCCATTCTTTACCATTACCTCTAACAATGCCACCAACATAACCCCAGATACTACCACCCGGCTACTAGGAGTTACAATTGACAATCGGCTTAACTATGATGACCATATTAACTCCACCATAAAGTCTGTTAACAAAAAACTAGGTACTCTCTATAGAATTAAACCATTCCTTACCCTTTCAGCCAGGAAAACTATTGCCCAAACCCACCTCATTTTTACCCTCTTCTACGCCTCTGCCATATATACTAACTTATCAAAAAAACAACCTCTCCAAACTTTCTCACTGTTATAATAACATAGCTAGATTCATCACATGCTCTCCCTTTAAAACTCACCACTGCCTTAACCTCAGACAACTAGGATGGCTAGAAATACAGAACCATATACTCAGTAAACAGTTACTTATTACTCATAAGATCCTGCACTACCCCAATAATACCCCTATCCTCACTGATCTAATTTCACCATATAAAAATCTAGCTACACTACGTTCTGCCAATAAACTTCTGGTATTCTCAATCAAATCTAACTACAAAGCTGGTGACTCTCTTTTCTCTAATACTACAGGTAAAAACTGGAATCTGCTCCCTACTGAACTATCTACCCTAGCTTCTACTTCTCTATTCAAAAAACATATCAAAGAACATCTTAAAACCCAGTGGCTCCGTCCTTGTGCTAACCCAGCTGAAATCCTCTGCCCCTCCTGCTGAAATCCCTTTCCCCTCACAACAACCTAAGCCTCCAAACCTACGTTTTTCCTCATTATTTATATTAAAAGTAAAATTACAATGATCTTACTCTGTTTTGTGTTTTGAACAAGTGTTTCTTATTTTATATTTAGTTAACCTTTAGTACAATGGCTATAGTCCATAATTATATTACTATATTTTTCATTTAACCAATGCTACCTCTGTACTGTATTTTTTATATACATGTCCTTTTATATATTGTTAACTTTGTTACTCTTCATGTTTGGAGCTTTTCTCCCCGGGCCTCTACTGAAAATGGACATATATCCTGTTAGACTAGCCCGGTCAACAAATGTAAAATAAATAAATAAAATATCAGCTGGAGTTTGGGTTTGTTATGCAGTGACCAGGATTTGAATATAATATATAAAATGATAATTTTGGTTATAAGTAGTGAACACAAGAACAATTTGTGTTATGACGTATAACGTTAATGCCATGAAAAAAATGCATTAGGCAGTTAGGGCAAAGAATTAAGTCTATGAGGTATTAACAAACTGCTTACTGTGCTAGAAGGTTTGATTCCTTCAGCCTTCATGTGCCTGTTGTATAATCTTGAAAAAGTGACTTTTATAACCAGACAGGCCTTTGGGTTAATTAAAAAATTGAACTAAGCTACTCAATGTTCTCTTGGCTGCCTGCACACCTAGTAAGTACCTATGAGGAGTGATTTGGCATCTACTTGAAAGGCACAGTAGGATGATTACTTAAACTTTTATTTTACACAGGTTTGCATGCTCAGATATACAATATGTAAGGTAGGTTAAAGACAATACTCAAGTAAAAGGAAATCCTGGGTGAGTGCAAGGGTTTTAGTTACATGACCAGTGAGCTCTATGAAACCTAAGTGTATGCATTTTGAGTGCCTTATTTTAAAATTTGTGTCATTTGGTTTGTTAAACTGAAATTATAACTGTATTCTCATTTGGCCCTGTGGTCCTGGCATCCATTTTCAGCTTGGGTTATACAACAACAACAACAACAACAAAAAGTACTTTGGAGGCTAGAACTCATTTATACATAGGTTTTATGACCTGCAGGGCCATGTTGGGCCATTGTTCTTGAAGGATGTCAAAGACAAAGCAAAGCTCGCTCTTAAAATATAATTTGTTTAGAATGCTAACTGTGATATTTTGGGGCTAATTACTTAGAGATAAGACAATAAATGTCTGCACACATTTGTACACTTCATGATATAAGATAACCAATTGTGGTGCAAGACATGGATCCATCCATCCATCCATCCATCCATCCATCCATCCATCCATCCATCCTCAACCCCTTTTCCCATTTTGCACATGGAGTCGGGGTGTCACTTCCGCAGTGACAATCATCTCACGCCAAGGTTTATATCACCGGGTGGCTAGCCCTGCCATGGTATTTCATTCACACCACTCACTCACACACACACACTCACCTATGGCCAGTTTAGAGTGTCCAATCCACCTACTGCATGTCTTTGGAATGTGGGAGAAAACCGGAGCAACCGGAGGAAACCCATATGACTGCAGGGAGGACATGCAGACTCTGCACAGAACATGGATGGAGTAACAAAAAAAAAAAAAAAGACAGCCAGCTTGTCAAATAATCTATTTCACTTACTAGATTACATAATACCACTCAGTTGACTAATATTTGTGGTCTGTTCTTCATAAAGTTTGTGATTTTCTGACAAATCATTGAGGACTGAAGTTGTTAAATAATGTCAGATGTCTGCGTTTCAGAAAATATATGCTAATGCAAAGCCTGTTATTCTAGCAACTGTTTTAGATTCTGATAGCAGTATTTAAAATCGTGTCCTGATTTTGGGCCTTTCTGCCCACAGTTTTGGCCTTGCCCAGAATTCTTGCAGCAAGAAGTTGAGAGGTATGGATTGCATACATATTATGTTGCTTTTTTATAGAAAGATCAACAAACCTTTACTGCTGGGTAGAGGTTGCTCAAGAACTTTTCTGTTGATTATATGAAGTTCACCATGTCAGACCCATAGAACTAATAAGATTGTTAGCATACATTAGAAATGTGATGCCAAGGTGCATTGTCACTGCACCTGTGGCTTTCATCATTTAATTTTAAGAATGGATAAATAATGGAACTCTAAGAAAATTAAAGTGGCTTTTGATTCATGACATGAAACTGTATTACATATAAGAATAAAGAATAGTCGATGGCTGTTTTGTAGTTATGCTTTTTTAAAAACAGAATCAACCGCACAGCTATTAAGTCAAGGTCAGCTTAGACAAACCAATGACATTCAGTTGTGTGAGTCACAAAGTTGACAATGGTGACAAAAGCAGGAGCAAAGAAAGCAACATTTCAAGCCAGATTCAAGGTTTAACATTTTTCTTTGCTACACAGAAAAAAAATATTTTATTAAGTTTCATTATTAACTTGATGTGCATCAGTTAATGGATACAAAACAGAAAAAAATTACGAAATGGTAGTTTTGTTTTTGCCAAACAAAATACCTCAGTAAGAAAAATGCTACTATTTTCCATTCTCACCAAGAAGTGATTTTTCAACAGTGTACAAAGCTGACCTCGTGGTGTTTTGTGACAGTGTGAGTCTTCATTGTTTAAACGTATTCATCAGTGTAATTTCATTGGTATACATCTATGATGTTGCCAAATGCTAGAGGTGTTCAAATATCCTACATTTTGAATTTCCATAATTCACTATTCTTTTATTTAATACTTGATTCTAGAGGGCAGGGTTGAGTAAGGATGGCTAATAGGTCATTTCTGTCAGGGACTGGTAGTTTCTTTTGTGCTTTCTAGTTACTCCTAGTGCAAGTCAGGGCTACCATAGTATGCAGATGCAGCAGATAATAGGATTATGGAGGGCAGCATTGGTCGGTATAGTGGGGTATATTAAATAAAGTACAATGAACCATGTCATCTTCTCAAGATTGGCATTATGGAAAGAGAAGTGTCCATATAACATAAATACATTTTTATTGCCACAAGCTTATGAGGTTTTGGATCCTCGAATTCAGACTTTTCCTTTTGATGAAAAAGAATGGACATATAGCAGAATGGAAACATGATTGGTCAGTTTCTGCAAGGTCTGCAAAGAATAACTTTCATTCATGGAAAGTTTAATAGCGATATAGCATACAGCAAAACACATATTTTAAAAGTAGATGCCAAGTATAACCACAAAAAGATATTCTGAGGTTTGCAGATCATAATACATGACTCCAATCTGCAAATTGTGAATTAACAAAAGATCCTGGTGACTTCCAGTGACAATAGCAAACTAAGCACATGAAAAGTAAGGAATTCATAAGGAGCTATACTAGTTCATTAAAAAATGAATTAGCATCAATATATTTCACTCTTCTACTGTTATGGGTATTGTCAGTAGTACAGCTATCTGAAATGGGTGAATGAAGGGACATTAAACATGTCCCATAAAAAAATAAGCTACTTTTCCTTGGTTCATAAAACAGAAGGTGCTGCTTATGGCAGCCTCCTAATTACCTGGAAGTTAAAATATGGCAATGTTGAGGTATTGGAAACACTTTAAATTGCAAATATCAGATCAACACTAAGTGAATGTGTTGTTGGTAAACCACAATCAGATGATCAAGAAGGAGGAAAAGAAGATGGAGGACCACTAGCAGGGCATAAAACAGAAAAAGACCTAAAATAATTTCATGATAAAACAGTCTCAGTCCTTTCTATAATAACTAATGGTATGAAAACAGATAATAAGCTCTCCAAATTATAAATATTTGTTATACCAGAGGACAGTATGAGTAAATATATCGTGCAGTTGTTTTAAGAATATCTCTATCAGTTCATAAAGAGAGACATGGAAAAATTTACATAGAGTACAGGTTAGATTATTGGACCATTGCAAGATTTCTTTTTTCTCAAATGAAGGAATGAATGCTTAGAGACTCATGGTTAGCTCCTCCATTGGACTATAACAGAGTTGAAAGTGCAACATTAATGACTATTATGAACTTCTGACAAAATAAGCCCTGGTTTTCATATAAAAATATAATTCTCCATTTTGTATTTCCAGACGAGTAATGAATTCAAGAATTCTCTGTCCCTAACTTGACATAGGAAGTTGTGAAAAGGCAAAGACTGCATATATCTGGTATACAGGTAGATGAAGGACAAATGATATCAGATGACTGATACCTGCTGCATCATTTTCTCTCAGCATTTTCTTCACATAAGTAGAAGAGGAAATTGGAGAACATTTTTTAGAACATGTGTTACAATGCAACCAAAGGGATGAAATGATGGCATTACATCCCATCATTTGCACTTAACATGTTTTTACAAGAAGTATACATCAGACAATTTTTGGTCTTTTCAAATAGCTTCAATTGCAGAAAAATGTCAAAGAAAACAGATTATGGTGTTTCAGGCATTTGTGGAAGAAAGTAGAAGACAATCTGGTGAAGAAAAAAATTTGGGACAGACAGGAAGGATGCATGAAGAAATGTGGGGTGGACTGTGTGAAAGAAGACCTGTGACAGTCATGCTTGACTGTCAAAGAAGTTAGGAGAGTGGCATTGAATCAAGAAAGATGGTAACAATTGTATGACACCCTGACTCCATGTTCAAAAAGGGTAAAAAGGTACTGATGATGATGAAGTTTTTAGCCCTCTCAATAAGTGTGCACTTTACCAACCTAATCATTTCTCTGTTTTCATTCTGTATACCCAGTTGTTTCATCTGTGTGACAAAGGCTGGACACAGAGGACAAGTTCCCCAATCTCTTTCTCTATTTCCAAGATCACACAGAGCCCTCAGTGGAGTGAAAGTTGTCTGAACCATTTTCCCTGCCCTGAAGTCATCATATTTCCCTTTCATTGTAAAGTTTAGGTTATCCATTCACCAAGCTAAGAAACATCAGATCAATTCCTTCCCCAGAAGTCTGTGTTTTCCTGACTTTTTCCTAATGAGAGACAGGATTTGGTTAGGAGGGAGCAGGCCAGTCAGACATTCAGCCAGACCAACCTAGCCACATCCTTGAGGATGCACTGTCATCCTTGCAACTGGCTGTCTTTTTAGGGAATCAAGCCTGTGCTGTGCATGTTTTCCTTGTATATGCACAGCATGACCCTGATCAGGCCCATTGCTGCCTGTGACATATTGTTTCTCCAGCAGGTATTGCCAATGCATATGGTTGATGATTCCTCCCTCTTTCCCTCCACTCCCAGGACAGGCGAGACAACATGATCAGCTCAAACTCATTCTCCCTGTTTATACCCTCCAGCAACCATGGGATTACTTCAACACGAGTCAGCAATATCATAGTCAAAACTTCACCTCCCTAGGTCAAGGGAGGAGGTAGAAGTATACAGCAGACATTTTGTTTTCTCAGTGTGAATATCTGGAGCTATAAGTTTCTATATTATATGTATGAGTGTAGTCTGATTGAAGAGGCATCCTGCCATAAAGTAAGACAATATTCTTTCTATCAAATGAGGATGGGTGAGGGGAATGTTTCCTGCGCCAGCTTACTTACTAGATTGCGCTAGCCTTAGCAGTGATGCTATCAGTATGAATATAAACATGGATGAGTGTCCAAATGCATGGTTACAGTACCTCAGTGGTCTATCTTGATGTATAAATTTGAGTAAACTGGGTGACTCAAGGCTCAGGTTGTTAGTAATGTCAAACGGACACTGGTTGCCACTGCTTCATACATAACATTTGAATCATCGATGTAGAGGGTCTATATCACTTTAATGAAACGGCAGAAGTTTGAACACCATATGTTCGAACTTCTAACCTCGAAGTGCAAAACCATCGAAGGCTTAGAACAGTGATTTTTTTTCCCAGGGAAAAATATCGCTGCTCCAAAAAACACACACACAACACAAGCACACCAAAAAACAGCAATCAACACACATACACTTACAATCCTACATCTAACCCTACACTAAACTGTACATACACTATCTATCCACTTACCTTAACCCAAACCCTAAGGTCCGTCACTATCGCACACTCACCTGACCCTTGCCCTAACCCTAACTCACCTATCCCGCCCTAACTCTAAAGTCTGTCACTATCGCACATCCACCTCACCCGTGCCCTAACCCTAACTCACCTAACCCGTGCCCTAATGCTAACGTCCGCACAATTGCACACTTACCTGAACCTGACCCGTAACTTTCCACCACAGTGCTGAAAATAGTGAAGCCACAGAAACAGCCCACCAAATTCTTTCCCTGGGAAAGAATTCGGTGTTCTGCGGCTTCGCGATAATCAATTTTCGAACTTCACAGTTCGAACATATGGTGTTCGAACCGCTGAAGTTTCGACAAACTAATAGGAACCTGATGTAGATATTAGAAAGCCAGTGATGATGTTGTTTTTACACCTAACAGTGCAAGAAAAACTCCTGACAACCACTAATGTTACTAATGATATGATAATATCACTTTGAAGCTGATCAAAGGATGGATGGGGCTAATCTCTGCAATTAATGATATAAACTGGAAGATAACCTAACTGTAATCATGATTTAGCTATTTCTGCATAAACACAAATTATGGAGGGAGGGGCAGGGGATTTTAGGGTTTAGTTACAAATATCACAGACTGTGACTACAGATAAGTTTCGGTAGCTAGTTCTGCTGCCTGAAAGTGGTGACAAGTAAGAAATATTTAAGCCACAAAAATGCTGCTTTCTTTTTGGGATATATCTTATTTTATACAGAACGGTGGGATGTTTGGTCACCATGCTTTAAGTCTTGTGTTTTCTACAATGACTAAACTTCATTTAAATACTATATTTCTCTGTACAGAAAAGGGACTAAATATTGTTAGTGATAGGTGACTGTATGCTGATACTAATTTTCTTAGGGTAATAGGGTGCTTGTTGCATCACTTTGATCAAGGGCTTTGTGAAGACCTAAAGTTTAGCTATTGGGTTTTGAGGGTACATAGTCTCCAGAGGTTATTTTTTGTTGCATCATATCACAAAGACATATATGGACTCTTATCTTGGTAAAGGATTGGACAGACCAGCCTCCAGCATGTAGAAGGAGGATTTTTTATGTTAAAGGGGAAAATGAAAAAAAAAAGTATTCTACTTAAGGGACTCGGCTTATACAAGAGAATAATTAAAAGAAGTATAAATAGACATTCTTTTTTGTATGAGAGCATTACTTCTCTGGAGATAACTTGATTCTATATTTCTAAGAGTATCTTTTTCTTGTACTACCGCACGAACCAGACAGTTAAGAGTTTACATGAGCCATGCCTCATTTAGGGTGTGGTTTGGAGGTGACAAATCTAGGCTCTTATTCATTGCTGTTAAGTAAAAATGCAAATAGTTCTACTTATCTCCTTATTACAGATATCACTGTAATGTCATATCTGAACTGCCCTCATAATTTGTTCAGAGCATGAAGCACTTATGGACTATTCCATGCTTATGTGTTGCCCTCGCTCTATGGGGAAATTTCTGGTTTGTTGCTTCTCTCTATATACCAGATGATCAATATTTTATCTCAGATGATTAAGAGATCTGTCAATATTAATATACTAACTAGGGTAGGGAATACTGTAGTGGTTGCATTGACATATTCTTCTGGCAAGGGGGGGGGGTTGGCAGTTCTGGACACCTAATATACAGATTTAGAGTTATGCTATATATTTATATATCAGACTCCAGGCAGTGGATCATAAATGATTTAGATGTTCAGGTTATGACAGACTCACTTAGTCCTCAGTTTCAAGTCCAGAATTTACTTACTCATTTTTGGTATACATCTTTGTCTTAGTAGAAGAGGATATCATTTTGTGGAGGGGGAGGGATTTTAATTATCTGACAGGGCCAAATGATACAGATTTCATTACTAAGCCAAGGCGATCTGCTATGGCAAAGATTGAAAAGGGTTATGGAGGATTTGTTTCACATTGCTGGGAGTGCACACTTCAATAGTCTGCCTTATTTTGCATGCATTATGAAGACTTAGTTAAGGTATATACCAGGAATGATAAGCCATGCTGGTTGATGACATTGATGCATAGGATTGTGTGATTTGATGAGGCCTCTGCTTTGTTTTCTAGCAATCCACCCATAACCCCGCCTTCCTAGCCGGTTTCACTTTAACCCACTACTGCTAAAGAATTTATAGAGACAGAATTGATGATACTTGACTCTTGGGGTAAGTTCAGATAATTTAAAAAGGGGAGATCAATATCACTGGATCTTATCTGGTAGATGTTCCGGGGGTATTTTCCTCTCAGGATGAGGATAGCGTCTAAGAACATACTGAGGTAGTGGAGTGAACACCTTGAGCATTTTCATGCTTTTTGAGGTGACTTGTACTTCTATAGAAATTGGTAGTAAAGGAGGGAAGGAGATAAATGCTTTGGTACATTACCAGATTCAGTCCCTGCTCCAGCCGTTGGAGAAGTTTTACTGTGGTATCAGTTTGTCATTCTAAAGGTAGTACAGGGCATGGTATATATAGGTTCTGGTAGAATGTTGTTAAGCATAGCATAGCGGGGAATGCACTATCCGACTGGTAAAAGGAAGGGAGGGATATTTTGGAAGGTTTGATGATGTGACTTAAGGAACAATAGCTGGAACAATGTGAAAGGTCCAACATTAACTACTGCAGTTCCTTAGTAAGCTTCCTTTGCGAACATTTACAGTGAAAGATCAGAGGAGGCCATCTGTCTCGGTATCCCTAGCTAAAATTCAGGAAGAGACATTCTCTGAAATATGGTAAATCAAAAGACATTGATGGTCTTGATGGGTACTCTGCATAGCTTTATAAATACATGGAAAGAGAGATGCGGGAGGATTTTCTGGATGTCTGTAAATGAGTGTGGTACCGACATCAAACAATATGCAGCTAATCTAATGATAACCCATCCAAATAAGAAATAATCCCCATCTGAAAAAAAAAATCAACACAGAAGATGCTGTTTCTTCATAATATATGTTACATTGTTTTTTTATAGGGGTTGAGGACCTGCTAATGCAGATTATACTATCTAAAGTTGTATACCCTAATCAGATTTGGATAACCTGGGTTGGAGACACATACACACATTTAATAATTTTAGCAAGACATTGTCTCTGATAGACTAGCAAAGAAAAATAGCTGTAACTGAAACATATTGTATATAAATTAGTGTATAAATGCATGAATACATATAAATATATATGCGTGTGTGTGTGTGTGTGTGTGTGTGTGTGTGTGTATGTGTGCGCTCGCGTGTGTGCGTGTATGTGTGTGTATGCGTGTATGTGTGTGTGCTTGTATATACAATGGATAAAATTGATTAGTTCAGGCAGATTAGCTATTATTCAGTGATACAAAACTCCTTATTCATTTTTTCCATAGGAAATCACTTCATTGAGATTTCTATTTTATGGTAGTAATAATTCAGTGTTTAGACTTTTCCTGCCTTCCATTTCTTCATGGTTTTGTGATTCTGGATATAACATATACAAGTAAGGAGTTGTGGGAGTACACAGGATTTGGTGCCAGTAAAGAAAAAAATGCTTTTTATTCTTTATTTCATTCAGATAAAGGCTCATCTTGTTTGTTTGTTTCATCTGTTTGAAGCTTCAGCTATCTTTTTGCCTACAAAGCGGACTTTTACACACATACAGATGAAGCCCTACAGGTAAGCTGGTAGTGCAAGCTCAACCTTCAAAACAGCATATTTGATGTAATATTCATGTTTTGAAAGTTTAATACCATATACCCAAATGATCCCAGCATCACTCTTTTTTTTTTTTTTTTTTTTAATAAAAGAACAGATGGCCTAAATAGCAACCCTCTTCATTTACTAATTTATTAATTTATTGATATCCCTACCTATGATAAATCCATCTAATGGTCATCTATGACATATTTGGACTGATGGACACACAGGAGATAAAGAGGCAAAAGGTACAGTAATTGGGGCCACTGAAGCTAACAGGCAAGATGTAGAGTAAAGTATGTTCTCTTAGTGGAACAAAGTGTCTGATCAAACTGATTTGATTTGATTTGGGCCATAGAAATACCAGTACCTCAGCTGATCTGTGCTATTTTCCCTGGTGACATGTATTTACCTGGCAGCACATATTCTTAGCTGCAGAAATATGCATCTTTGTGGGATACTGAGTTATATATACTGCAGAGGTGTTCTTCCTAACCACGTTCACAGTTTCCAAGTATGACACTTCACCAGATTGCAGTTTGCCATTTAAACATAGATTTAGCCAATACATGCAGCAACTTCCAGGCATGTAATTAGATAATGACTTACATGTGTTTATCAGTCTAAAGATAACAAACAATTGTTTGCAGATATTTAATTCTGTGAAACAATTTGCCAAGTCCTGCATCTGCCAATACATTTCTGAATATCACAGGAATGTCTCTACTGTGCTGCTGTAATTTTTCTCCTCTGAGTTATCCCTACTCTTCCTTCTCCTTTTGTAAGTGTCCACAGTGCTGGCTGAGTGGATATAGATTACTCCCAGCAAACATTACTTGCAGGTATATTTAGTGCCTTCATCTAAGAACTTACTTCAGCCTCTTCTCATTTTCATGTTCTAGGATAGAGTCCAATCTTCCTTTCTGAAAGCTTGAAATAGAGACTTCCATGCATCTAAACTGATCTGTAGTTTTAGGGTACTTGCCAATGCTTTACCTTGTTTTGTGAAAATAAAAATAAATTAAACTTTAAAAGCTAAACTTGAGCTGCATCATCTTAGCCAGCAACTAAGCAGAAAATCAGAACCAAAGTACATTAGATGTTAAAGCAGTCACAACTTGGAATAGTAAGCTGTGCTGCAGGTAAGTTAATGTTGTTTAAAGGAACAGGTATAGATGAAATTTCATATAATGATAATTCATCATAATGACAAAAAAAGACGTGTCTGATTTTAAGGTTAGACTGACATGGCAAGCTCCATGTCAGGTTTTCTAGATTGGAAAGGAGAAGCTTTGAACTCTGTTCAGACCCCCCCCCCTTTCCCTTCTTCTTCAGCATCAGATTCTAGTATTTCTTCCTTGGTTTTTACACTTACGTCTGTTAGACTGTTCTTGAATATGTTCTTTCTCTGTTAGATTCTACACTGCCATCTCTTGTTACTTTTTAAGAACAGGAGCCTTTTAACAAGTCTCATCTTCTTTGTATGTCTGCGCTGATGTCTCCTATTATTCTAACAAGTGAGCCTTTTTCTAAGACTCACATTCTCTATCAGTTTCTACTTTCTATATTGACCTCATCCATTATTTTAACAACAGATGCCTTTTGACAAGATTCAGTTTTGGATATATCTAACCCTTGCACAAAGAGATAAATCTTAGCTCATATATGTGTTGTAGTTCTATACCCTTTACTTTACTGAGGCTATGCATTTCTGCTAGTACATATGGCAGAACCTTTCAAATTTTATTTCTATAGCATTTTAAACTGGAGAGGATATTAGTCATTAGTTTTATCATGTGCTTAATCAGACAACAGAGCTACTGGGTATAATATTTTACTTATAAAAGTGCATAATTCTTGGCGTCTTACAGGGCATTCCTTCTTGTATCTTTGTACACAAACTACTCCGTTTTCTAATTAACAGCTGTTTTCTACTTACAGAGATAATGTATTTTAACTATTATAATCATTCTGCATGAATTCAGCAGTTTCTGCATTTCTTTTCCCTCAACCATATTATTATAGTTGATAAGTTTTGTAATTGCGCAGTGACAGAAAGCATATTCTATACTAATAGTTTAAAAATCAGCATTCACAGATTCACATTTTATAGACATGCATTTAGGTAGAATTTGTTTATTAGCAATAACAGTTTTTGCAGGCATAGTATTGTTTTTATTAACTGTGTAGTACTTGACTATGCACATTATTCCAGAGCATTTAGATCAAATCAAATCGGATGGCAACAGTTCTTGCTTGCAGGCAAAGCAGTGTACTTAGGTGAAAGCCTGTTACTAATCCTTGTAGCACACAAATAAGTTCATTGAGCAAGATATTTTTCTAAAACAACTAGTTCTTATTTAGGAATACTCTGGAATACCTACTTCTTAATTTGCAATGATGTTACCCTTTAAATGTGTCAATGGGCGATATTTCTAAAATGTTGTTTGTATTGTTCATTCAAGACTCTAGATGTCAATTTTAAAATACGCAGGAAGTCAGCCATTTGTGACCTACTGGCCTGTCTGTTTTAAGTGTCTAAATTTTACACTTATGAAACTGGGCCTCAGATAAAGCTCTATCCCTTTTCCTTTGCCCCAGATTTTGGTAGTCTTGTATATTATCATCTAAATGCAGTGCTGGCATACAGCAAGTGGACAATCAGATGGGACAAAAGAATCCTAGACCACTCAGGATGGGACAATTGCCCTGAGCTGCATACTTTTCAAAGGCTACCTAGTAGGTTTTCACATCATTTTCATAGCTCAGCTTTTTCGGCTTGTTGTGACCTGTGTGTCAGTTCATCAGTGCAGCTGCCATTTACTGCAGGAGTAGTAGGTGTTAGCCCACTGCTGCATTACAGTGCACTGGGGCCTTCAGTACTTTTTTTTGTCTTGCACAGCCTCAGTAGATACAGCTTTCACAGAAAATAGATGATTATAACAGCATCCACAATCATTATGCCATGACAGCAAACCAAACACATAAACACACAAAAACATGCTCGGAGGCTCTAAATAAAAATCTGTCTAAGCAGCAGAGACCTCCAAAGCAGACACCCAAGCAACTGCTACCCCAAAACAAAACACGTGCAACACATAGCTCACAAAGCCAGTGTGCTGAACAGTCACAGCCCTTAAGGCTAAACAACACACCTGATACACTTGTAATAGGTGACACTATCGTCAGGCACACTGACGTCCCGCTCACCAGGCTGAACAAGGAGAAGGTCACGGTGAGCTGCCTGTCGGGTGCTAGGATCCGCCACATAACACAAGCACTCAGGTCACTCCAAGGCAAGTACAAATATGACTCAGTCATTGTCCATGCTGGTGTGAATGACCTGAGACGTACCTCCCTGGACTACATGAAAAGAGACATAGAGGAGCTCTCTGAGCATGTAGCCCAGGCCGGTATGACCCTGACCTTGAGTAGCATCTTACCCTCACCAAGAATGATGCCACAATATGAAGACAAGATGATCAATTTCAATTGGCTTAAGTATTGATTTCATTCAAAGGGGATCCAATGCCTGTCTGCCTGGGATGACATGCTTGACAAGCCACGATGCTTCGCTAGGGACGGCTTGCACCTGTCACCCCTGGGCTTTCGGATATTGGCAAAGGCTCTTGCCAACCCCATAGTGCCTTTTTTAGGCAAGGCTCAAAAGACAAACCCACCTCCATAGGTATCACAAGGGATAAGAAACTAAGAGTAATGCTATTCAACGCCAGAAGTCTAAACCTCAAGATGCATGCACTCGAAACTCTCCTTAGCATGGAGAACATCGATATCTGTGCAGTAACAGAAACCTGGTTCAAGGCTCCTGAGAGCACCCCAGCACTACCAGGTTATACCTCATACCATGTTTTTTGGCCCCAAAACTTGGACCAAACCACAAAAGGAGGGGGAGTATAAATATTTGTCAAAGATACCCACACCTCCAGGTTGGTGGCACAACACAAAACATCAGAGACTATCCATGTGCAACTAACAGTGGGTAAAACTGCCTTCCAGTTTATAGCCTGCTACAGACCACCCTCCCAAACCCAGGAACCCCACTCGGCCTTCCTGAGAACACTGGAAAATATAATGGTCTCTCCAAACACCATTATATTGGGTGGCTTCAACTACCCTAACATAGACTGGGAGCATTACTCTAGCTCCAACACCCTAGCCCAAAGGTTCCTAGAATTTATAAACTCAAATGTTATGGAACAACTTGTTGCCACTCCCACAAGAGGGGAAAACATACTGGACCTGATCATCACCAACATGGGGACTCTATGCTCCAGACCAGAAGTGTATCCCTCACTGGCAAGATCAGACCATAAACTAATCTCACTAGATATTCACATCCCGACCCCAGCCCCTGCCCAGAAAACCACAGTGAAAAACTTCTCTAAAGCAAATTTCACACTCCTCAAAACCGAGGTGGAATCCTTCAAAGCCCCCGGGCCTGTGGAAAATATGGCCCAGACCACAGAATCCTTTATAAACGCATTCTATGAACACCTTCAGGAATGCATGGATCATGCAATCCCAAATAAAACCAAGACCCAATCCTCCAAAGTTAGGCGTCCTGTCTGGTGGACCCAAGCCATAAACAAACTATACAATATAAGGAGGAAGCTACTACATGATAGAGCAAAATCCCAAAAAGGAAGGCATCTCTGATCAGTTTTAGCAAAAAACTACAGGCACTCATAAAATCGTCTAAGGCCAGCTTCGAGAGAAAAATTGCACAGGACACTAAGGATAATCACAAGGCTTTCTTTAGTTATGTTAGGAACCTGGGTGGGAATTCCCAGATATGCTCAGAATTAGTCCAAAATGACAAAAAATACACCAAACCCACAGACATTGCCAACATCCTAGCTGTCAGGTTCAGCGCAAACTCCCCCCCCCCCTTCCCCACCAAAAGGGCAAATATCTATCCCAGCAGAGTGCTGCCCCCCTGACATCTCAGATGCTCAGGTAAGAGCCGCCCTCTCCAAAGCAAAAAGCACAGTACCAATGGGATCAGACAGTGTCCCAGGCTGCATCCTACATGAACTCCAAGAAGAACTAAACTCAAACATAAAACTACTGTTCACTCTCAGCCTTACTACAGGATATGTACCCAAAGAGTGGCGCACAGAAACAGTGGTCCCTCTCCACAAAGGTGGTGCCGCAACAGATCCTGGAAACTATCACCCCATAAGCCTGACTAGCTTGGTCTGCAAAGCTATGGGAAGGATCATCATGGACCTCATAAATAAAGATATTGGGGACCTACAGACACTGGATCCTACCCAGTTTGGCTTTGTTAAGGGCAGATCCTGCCTCTTAAACCTGGTTGATTTCTTTGAAACAGTCACCAAGGCCACTGATGAGGGGAAGGTGGTCCACACAGCCTACCTGGACCTTGCAAAAGCCTTCGATACAATACCCCACTCGGGCATTATAGATAAGCTCACCAGCTTAAATATAAACCCCTATGTCACTAGATGGGTTGCAAACTGGCTCAAGGACATAACCCACATGGTTAGAATTGCTGGGGCCATGTCAGACTCCAAACCCGTTACAAGTGGCATCCCACAAGGCTCAGTCCTGGGACCTCTCTTGTTCGGTATATATTTCTCGGAGGTACAGGCTAACACGGAAGGACTGTGGCTGACCAAGTTCGCAGATGACTACAAACTGGGCACCATAATTGACTCTCCAGCCAACACAAGCATCCTACAAAAGGGACTCATAGAAACAGACAACTGGTACCAGAGCCATGGCCTCAAGCTAAACACCAAAACGTGTATAGTCATCCCCTTTGGCAAAAACAAAGTGCCCACAAATTACCACATAGGTGGTAATCCATTAAGTATGGAAGAAGTAATTAGGGACCTGGGGACCCAAGTTGATAGCAATCTTTCATTTGACAACCACGTGGCCAAAGTGGTTAGAAAAACATTTTATATAGCCCACCTAATCATGAAGGGATTCAAATCTAGATCAGGGGAGGTCATCGTGCCTCTTTACTCATCCCTCATCAGGCCCATAATTGAGTACAATGCCCTTTTGGGATGTACCTTACCAGACACCTGCAGCAACTGGAAAGACCCCAAAAGTACCTCACCAAGAGGATCAAAGGGCTCAAACAGATGCCATATGCTGCCAGGTTAAAGAAACTCCAGCTCTACTCAGTGGCATACCGCCTGCTCAGAGGCGATCTGTGCCTAAAGTATAAAGCCATATCCAACCCGGAATTAATGGACTTGCTGCACCTCAGAAAATCCAAATCCCGTCGAGCTACGCGCTCGAGAGACTTGAACCTCAGCACTGAAATAAATGGGACATGCTGGAGGGACAGATTCATAACCCAGAGGCTCCCTTCACTCTGGAATAAAATCCCAGTCCAGGTTAGGCAGAGTCCCTCATTGACTCTCTTGAAGAGGAATCTTGATGAGTGGATGGGAGATAGTAGGGTTACCCCGGATATCACTTCTGTGTCACTGTTAGACAGAGGCACAGTATACTAAAAAGGGCATAGCAAAATTCATTTAAAATGGGTGGTAAAAGCCAAACACACTCTGGCTAGGCTTATAAATGCCCTAGGGCAGATAGCCTAGTATGAACCTATGAACCTATTACAAATAAGCCTTAAAACTGCCATGAGTTTTTTTTTCTTGGAGCAAATCCATTCATAGGCATGTGTTTACATTTCGGTGTAATACTTTTCCTGCTATGAGGGAAAAAGTGACATCTAGGCATAGGATTTAAAGTACTCTGTGCAGAGAGTTCTTCATGGACTATAGGTCGGTTCTTTCTAATTTAAAGGACAACTTATCCTTCTAGGTGGGAGAAAAAAAATTATGCAGAACACTTTGAAATTAGCTTTACAAATGTGACTGACATTCTTACGGGGAAAACAGCTCAAGCAGAGCAGGTTCGGGTAGATTACAAACTGTTTTTATTTGTCCACTGCAAGCCACCGATGTAGCGTTCTTTTAGACTCAACTCACAACCTTGCAGTCTAAACAGGGTTTATTTGCAGAGACAAAAAATAGAATAATGTAGCCCTGCAAATGGGGAATAAGAAGTACAGTTTTGAACATATACTATTACCTTCAAATGTTCAGCATCGCACTTCTTAACAATCACTTAACTCACAGCTTAAATATTTCTGTCATAATCTAATACTACTAAGAAAAGGTGTTTTGTTAGCTCCAGACTCACACAAGTCCTACCACAAGTCAGGCAACTACTAAATTCAAGCTCTTTGTACCAGGAATAGCTTCTAGCCTGACTTTCTGAAGAATCCTTAGCATAATCTTTCCTTGACCCTATTCAGGAAGGCAAAAATCTCCCATCTGGAGAAACTAATAGGTTCATAGGTTCATAGGTTGGTACTAGGCTATCGGCCCTAGGGCCTATACAAGCATAGCCATAACAATTCCCTGGCTATTTCTTCCCACACTATTTACTTCCCTGGACCCCTGTCTAGCAGGGCGACTGACGTGATCCCCGGGGTGAATTTCCTTTCTCCCATCCAATCATCAAGGTTCCTTTTGAAGAGGGCCAAAGAGGCACTCTGCTTGACATGTATGGGCAGTCTATTCCAGAGTCTGGGGAGTCTCTGGGTCAGGAACCTATCCCTCCAGCATGTTTTGTTTATTGTGATGACAAGATTTAGATCCCTGGAGCGTGTGGCTCTGACGGATTGGGATTTCTTTAAGTGTAGCATGTCCAACAGCTCTGGGTTTGACATGGCCTTGTATGTGAAGCAGAGATCTCCTCTGAGTAGACGATATGCGACAGAGTATAGCTGGAGTTTTTTAAGGCGGTCAGCATAGGGCATCTGCTTTAGGCCTGTGATTCTTTTAGTGAGTTATTTCTGCAGCTTTCCAGTTGTTGCAGATGTCTTGAGAGGTACATACCAAATGGGGCATTGTATTCTATAATGGGTCTAATGAGGGATGAGTACAGTGGGACAGTGACCTCCTTTTTTATGGATGAAAAGCCCTTAGTGATGAGGTGTGTCACATAGAAGGATTTCCTGACTGTTGTGGCGATGTGGTTATTGAAGGTGAGACCAATGTCCACCTGTGTCCCTAAGTCTCTTATCACACTTTCGGTGTTTAGTGTACTGCCACCTATGTGATAATTCACGAGTACATGTTTTTTCCCAAAGGGGATAACTATACATTTCTTGGCATTGAGCTTGAGCCCATGGCTCTGGCAACAAGCATCTGTTTCTGTAAGGCCCATTTGTAGAGTATCCAATTAAATATCCATAGATGCAGCTGTCCCTAATTTATTTCTCTGGTAACCTTGCCTCTGTTTTCCTGCAGGACATACCCTCTCCTCTGGACAGTAATATCACAACAGCCATCACTACAGATAGATATCTATATCTATATCTATATCTATATCTATATCTATATCTATATCTATATTTATATCTGTATCTGTATCTATATCGATATATCTGTCTATGCTTCTATATCTATATTTATATATTTATATCTATAGCTATATATTTATATCTATATTTTTCTTTCTATCTGTATTTATATCTACCTATATATATATATATATATATATATATATATATATATATATATATATATATATATAGCTAGATAGACATATATATCTACCTAAATTAATGACAATAAAATCAGCATGAACAATGTTGACAAAATATCTAAACATTCAAAACCAATGTTTTTGTGGTGGGGAATACTGCAGCATAAATCTTTATGTTGATATATACATGCACACAACACAGGCACTCAAGTCTGAGTTACAGCACAGACATGCAAAAGCACTGAAACACAGGTGATCAATTCCAGCACATTCAAAACATACTTGCCAAAAAAATCAGTACATTAAAGCTACAACTGATCACAAAATGAAAACAAAATATTTTCCTTTACTGATCATCTAGCCAAAGCCCTATGACTTATGTCAAACACAGTCTGAATAGTAGCAGTTTTATGGAAAGGTTTTTTTCCTAAGGTACAGTATAGGGTTGGGGATAGGGAAGTCAGGATTAGAGTTAAGGACAGCTCTCACTAGTAAGCATGGCCAGTGGTGAGTTTCCACAACTCCACACCTAATGTTACAGAAAACCCATTCTGTGTCACTACTACTACACAAGGCATTCTGATACATGCCACATATTGCAATGTACATGCACAACACTACATCTGTCCTTTTTCTACTGTAACCCCTTTCTGTATCTCTTAATGTAACACTTAATCACAGCACAAACACTCTTACACATATTCCCTCTCCTAATGCTGAAACAGTTGGTATATCTGAAAGCTTTTTTTTATGTTTTCAAACACCTACATTGAATTATCACTTGTGACATAGGCAAATTTACATTCATATAAAAGTACTCAAACTATGTCAACATAACAAACATTATACATCACATAAATTGCTATATATCATATAACCTAAGCAACATTCCATACATTATTCAACTCCTGCCTTCCTTTAAAACAAGAAACATCTTTATTAAAACATCACTTACTTCATAGGAAATCATACAGTTATATAAATGAAAACAAACCACACCAACACACTCCTAGTTGCAAGCATTTTATATCACTAATAAGCTACCCAACCTGAAGCCATGGTGATGCAGTGGTAGCGTTGTCGCCTCACAGCAAGAGGTTGTCCCTTTCAATTCTCGTCTGGAGCTCCTTCTGTGTGGGGTCTGCATGTCCTCCCTGTGGTCGAGTAGAGTTCGAAAGACATGCATGAATGGGTGTGCCTTCATTGAAGGTTGGGCGTCGGGCTGGCATTTTGGCACCATAAAAATCTACTGCCAATCATTAGCGGACCAGAGTTCCGCTGTGGCGACCCCTAACCGGGAAAAGCCGAAAGAAAAACAATAATCTACCCAATCTTTCTCAATCAAACATTACATAGCTCGTTTAAGTCCTGACACCTTTTAAACTTCATTCATTCCTTGTATGTATTGTTCCCACAATTCTCATATTTCCATTTGTTTTATCTCTGTTACTATATTCACCACTTCCAGTATAGTTGGTTTAGATTTTAATTTCCATTTTCTAGTAATTGTATTTTTGGCAGCTACCATTACTAGACACAGCCTTATCATGTCTAGGCAATTCTGATTCTATATCATAGCTCAGAAAAATCATTTCCCTCATCAGACCAACCTGTTCACCCAGCATCTCTGACAGTGCATCCTGCAGGGAATCCTTAAAGTCCACCAAATGATCCCCTCACAGAAAATATGTTCCCAATTACTTCTTTCTTTCCCTTCACACCTCCAACATTTGCTGCCTGCCTCACAAAAAATTCTTTGGAGTCTATTTGGGGTATAAAAATATCCATGTAAACATTTCCAGGTAAAAATCCTAAATCTTTTAGATTTTGTTGCATGTTTGGGAGACATACATATATCCTCCCATTTCTTTTTTTGCAAATTGCTTATCCAGTCTCTCTTCCCAATCCTTTCTGATCTCCTTTGATTGATTCCTATCATGCAATATTTTATATGCTGCACTAATTATTCCTTTTTTAATGGCAGCATCTGTCTTAGATTATATTAAAAACTCTATCAGTGCTGGTCTTCATTTAAGATCCCTCTGTTTATTTCTCTTTGCCTATAGTCTGATACCAATCTCTGATAAGGCAGGCAATCTCAAACCTGTAGTCCAAATAAGTTCTTGGCCTCCTCCTAGTCTATCATCTTACCCTCTCTAGTTATTTGCTCCCAATACCTTGGTTCTTTTACCAGTTTTCTCCAATATATATGTGCAATAGCACATACAATAATAAAACAATATGAAACAACCAGTCTTAATGAGCATTTATAAACTTCCAATCATAATGGAGTTTTGGGAACAGTTGTCAATAAAATGTAATCAAGAATGGTTGTTTCATATTCACTGATGAAGGCGTGTATGCCGAATCTGATTTGAATATTTTATCATTGTATGTGCTATTGCATATGTTCGGACTGTGCTCATTAAAAGTATTGTGTTCCACTTCACAGTGCTGGCCATTTTTCTCATGCTGTATTTTTATGCTGTTTGGACCTTTGCACTTGCTGTACTTATGGAGCTTCTGGGGTCTTCAGACAATGGATACAACCCAGTTTGGCTTTGTCAAGGGAGGGTCATGCCTAGTGAACCTGATGGACTTCTTTGAGAAGGTTACCAAGGCAGTGAATGAGGGGAAAATTATGCATACTACCTACCTGGGTAAGGCATTTGATACAATATCCCACCTGAATATAGTTAACAGTTGTTGACAAACTCGATTAACTGGGCATAAACCCCTTTATAACTCATTGGAATGACAGCTAGCTCACAGACAGTACTTAAGAAGTTAGGCTTGATAAGACCACCTGCATTAAGAGACCAGTCACTAGTGGGATACCTTATGGCTCCTTGCTGGGGATACTCCTATTTGGCATCTACCTCTTGGAGGTAAAGGCTAATGTCAAGGGCCTTTGGCTGACCAAGTTTGCAGCTGACTGCAGATTGGGAGTTATCATGGATTCCCCCATGAAACAAACATATTACAAGAGGGTCTAACACAGACAAATGACAGCTGTCAAAGTCATGTATTAGAACTCAATGCTAAGAAATGAATTATAGTGCCTTTACAGAAAATTGACACCCAGGCTAATTACTCAATTGATAAAACATCCCTAAGAGTTAACCTGCTAGTCAGGGATCTGAGACCTTATGCAGACAGTAATCTAGCCTTTGACCAAGATGTGGCCAAGGTAGTAAGAAAATCATTTAATGTTGCCCATCTTATAAATAAGGGCATGGCATCTAGGTCTAAGAAAGTCACAGTACCAATTTATTTGGCCTTTATCTGGCCCATCATTGAGTATAATGCCTCCTTCAGCATGTACCTCATGAGATGTGCAACAGTTAGAACACCTGCAATGTTTCCTTACAAAGAGAATCCAGGGTATAAACACATTGTCTTATATGGATTGCCTTAAAGCCCTATCTCCATATCAGGTCTCCTACAGGTTACTGAGAAGTGATGTATGTCTGGCATACAAGGCATCCTCAGATCCAGTGCTGATGGATCTTTTACACATCTCTAAAATGCACATCACTAAAACAACTAGATCCAAGGATTTGAATTTTGCTTGAGACATAAAGAAGACATCTTGGCAAGACAGATATGCATCTCAGAAGAATTCCATGCTTTGGAACAGGCTGCTGATCCATGGGAAGCACTTAACCTATTAATGGGAAATCAGAAATTCACCCTGGGTCTGGCCACCATGTCTCTGATAGGTGGAGGCAGACACTAATGAATAAACTAACATACACCCCCACCTAACCTCTAGAAGCTTCCTAGGTAACATACCACATCTTAATAAACACCCATGCTGCAGGGACACAAATGGGTGGGGCTGCACAGCTAGGCATATAAAGACCATGGTGATTGTTAGCCTAGTATGAACAAATAAATCTAAGAGAAGACCTGCAACAATCAGGCATGACTGAGGAGAGTAGCATTGAATCAAGAGAGATGGTTTCAACTGATGCAATACCCCAACCCCATGTAGAAAATGGGAAAAAGGTGGGTGATGATGCTGATGATTTGATTATGATGATGGTGTGCAATATTTTGTTATTTAGGGCAAGAAGCACATACGTTTTCTCTTTCATTTATTAGGACTGGCTAATGGAATCTGGTTATTACTCTTGTCGAAGTTTTGTCTTTCTCTAGATAACCTGTTCATATGTAACTATGGGCCACCATTATTACTAGTGTCCTATAAGGTTTTGACGTTATCAACAAGTATATAATTTTTTCTTACCCTTTCACCCAATCTATGCAACAGGTGCTCAGTCATCTCAAAATAAAGGTAAGAAGTAATGGGCATATCCTGTTCACTATCCTTCCCAACAACCTTGGTTATATTCAATTTCTGCCTTACTTAAAGTACTATTTTCTCATTATGTTCCTTTTGCAAATAATATATCTAATGTAAGTCTACTAAGCCTGAGTTACTTTCTTCAGTAACCTGCTTTGAAATTCACCCCGGGGATGAGTCCAGTGGCTCTATTTGACAGAGGCACTGGGAACTAAGGTCGGGTGGCAAAATGCCAGGGTAATCCTATGGGCTAGGCTTGTAAAGGCTCCAGGGCCATTATCTTAGACCACATCTATGAACCTATAAACCTATGATGGTATTGTTCCTTTTCCCCAAAACATGGGCACTGCAGCTTTTTGATGTCTTTTCTCATAAAGGTTAGCTTTAAAATATCATCTCCTGCGTTACTGTCTCTGCTATTAGTACAGTGTCAATATAGACTACTTGACTGCTCTTTTTTCCTTTATGTTGTCCTTTGCCTTAATGTGAGTGGATCTGATCCTTATGTTTCCTTAGTCTTCTTTGTGTTGCTCTTTCACTGAAAAGACCATCTCAGAATGAAATTCGTTTTCAATGTTTCTTCTTACAGATATTTGTTCCTTAGTGTCTTCCTTCACTTAACTTATCTGCTTTACACCAGCAGAAATATATTGAGAACTCTGCATTTCATTCTGCATATCACTGCTTTACTTCCTGCCATTTCGTTGCTCAGAGGGTTTTGTTCAGTACCCATTTTTTCTCTCTTAATCTCAGTGTCTGCGGTAACTCTTTTTCTAAGAGTTTCTACTTGTACCTGTCTTCTAATGATGTTTAGTTCAGAGTATCCTATCAGTTCATGTTCAGTTCCTGTACAGACATCTCTTACAGTTTTAGGTTTCTTTTGCCCTGTCATTGTGGCATGCTTCTGATAGACAGGAAACCTTTTACTGTCTGACCACAGCAAAAATTTGATCTTAGCAGTTTCTATGCCAGCTCCCTTCTCATTGTTCTAGCTCTGGATCTCTGTATGAGTGTTACCACTTGGTTCCCCCATTTCTATACCTAATGGATATATCAAGCTGTTGATCTGCTTCTTTGCATGTTCTCCCTGCGTTCGCGTGGGTTTCCTCCGGGTACTCCGGTTTCCTCCCACATTCTAAAGACATGCGTCTGGAGCATTTCTCCCCGGGCCTCCACTGAAAACAGGCTCTATGGAACCTAGTCAGACTTTCCAGGTCAACAAAATGTTAAATAAATAAATACATAAATAAATAAATAAATAAAAAGTATATCAGGCTGACATACTCCTCACTAGATACTCCGACCACCCATACCGCCGATAGTGTTTTAAAATGGGGAAATAGTTTCCTAATATTACATCATGAATCAAATTACTGGTTACAGCCACAAAGTGTAACAGAGCACTAGTGAATTAATCATGAATGTATATTACTTCCACTTTTTGATTGTTACTGTTATTATGATTTTACAACAGAAGATCATTAGCAAGGTTAGTCGTACTTTCAGAATCTAACAAAGCTTGAACCTCCCTTCTTTCTAAAATTCAACACATTTTAGTAACTTGAGTGTAATATAAAAACTGTGCTGACTCACTTATCTTAGCTGTTATTTTTTCAAACACCGCAGCTATGTCATACAAAGCATGTCTTTTAGTTTTCGCATTAGTAGCATTATCTTAAGTGTTTGTTGCAAATAACATAATAATGTGACACCTACCCCAAATTTGAAACAAATTAGGACATTACTTGCTACTTTTTCTTAAATAAAGAATTTATTGCTTACTGCTGTTTTATGTGTGGCATGGAAGAATAACTGTGGCAGAACTAGCCACCCAGTGGTGGGAACATTGGGTCTCTGTGATAGTATCTATTGGTATGAAACCCAAATTCATGTATAAAATGGAAAAGAGGGGTAGATAGATATATAGATGTTTAGAGGAACATTTTTCCAGAGGTGAGGGATAGATATGCTGGTAAAGGAAATTTTCACACCAAAAAGTTTTATTTATCTGTTGATGAAGGTTTAGTTCCTTTAACATGGAGGTACTATTTACTCTGTGAAGAAAGAGGAGGCCATAGATGTCTGTATCTTTTATGGCTTTCATGGCTCAAAAGACTAGGCACAGATCTCCATGGAGCAGTCTATAATAGACTGAGTTCATTGACAATTCTTCTAGTCTGTCCTGATAAATTTGATTTTTGAGGCCACTGATCTTTTTAGATATGAATCTCTGAAGTCTCTCCAGTGCTATGTTTAGATAAATGCATCCCAAACCAAACAAAGGGTAATATATATATATATATATATATATATATATATATATATATATATATATATATATATGTATATATATATGTCTTTTTCTTACATATGATCAGCAGTTCAGGTTGTTGAACAGCAAAAAGACAACTCATCAAAATTCAGTTAATTGCCCATCTCCATGGTTAAAGAACAATGACTAGAAAGCATTTCTGTTTAGGGTGTAAATGTTTTTAATGTAACAGACATTCTAACAAAAAATCTGGTGAAGGTATTATGACAGGAATTAAAGATAATTATGAGACCTGTGATTATTACATGTTCAGTGATAACACCAATACTATAGGCTGTGTAATTGTGACAATAAAGACAACCCTGCAACATTGAACAATTGTTGGAATGTACAGAGCACCAAAGTCAAGTGCTGATGACTTAGAGGAATTCATACATTTCTTGCATGAAACACCAGAGGGAAGAATAATATTAGCTGGGGACTTAAATTTGCCAGAAACAGATTGGCATAATATGGATTCAACAGCATTAGTAAGGAAATTATTCACAACATATGCTCAGGAACAACAATTGCTTCAGATTGCAAGAAAACCTACTAGGCAACGGAACATACTAGACATTGTTTGTGTTCCTAAAGAAAATACTGTTACTTTAAGTCAAGTTTTACCACCATTGACGTGCACTGATCATGGGGTTATAAAGGTTAATTTGTTCCTAGATAATTCTGCTAAACTGAAATCTAAATCATTGCACAGAAGATTAATTACATATTATATGGAAGCAAAACAGTCACTATGTAAAATTAACTGGAAAGGAGTGATGTGTTCAGTGGAAAACTGCAGATGGAATGTGGAAAGTTTTGATAGAGAAACTGTTTGAATGCAAAAAATAAAAAAATGTTTAACATCAGGATCCAGGCATACAACGTCAGGGGGATATATTCCCATAAGAAAAAGATACCTGATTAAGGTGAGACAAAAATGTAAGAAATGGAAGAGAGGTTGAACTACAGCTTTGAAAACTGAAATAAGCAAGGTGGACAAACAAATTGAGCATAGTGTGAGACAAGATCAAGAAACATTTGAAGAAAATTTATATAAAGATATTGAGCATAATAGGAAACCTTTTTATAGATATATAAGATAGAAGGAGTAAAACATACAAATTGATAAACTGTGTATAAATCTTAAAGTTAATTTTCAGACACAACAGATTATAGGTATATTTACAAAATCATACACTAAACAGTTTGGCTCCACAAAGGGGGGGGTGATAAGTTGCCCTAGTGACATCCAGGTAACCTCAGATACTGGAATCATGATATGCAAAAAGAATTGTGCAAACAAGATCCAAACAAAGTACAGGGAGGAGACGAAATTAGTAATAATGACCTGAGAACACTCCAACAAGAACTTAAAGTACCATTATATCTATTATTTGCTAGGTCATATTAATATGGGAGACTCCTCAAGATTGGAGACATGCGCTTATTAAACCTCTCTTTAAGTGAAAGGGGAGTAGGACAAACCCAGAGTCATATAGACCCTTAGGTCTACTTTCATGTTGTAGAAAACATAATGGAGAAGGTAATATTGGATAAGTTATTGTTAGATGTAGAGAGGATGGGATTTGAAACCATATATGAGCATGCATATGTTAAAACAAATCTATTACCACCTGTAACATGATATTCTATAACAATACAATAACAGCTATGAATGAAAAATTGTGCTGTGATGTAATTTATATAGATTTATCTTTAGCATTTGACAAGATCATAAACAAAACACTGGTCAATAAATTAGAACAACTAGGTATCAATGTACTCTTGATAAGATGGCTAGCTGCATGGCTTACAAATAGGGCATAGCAAGTATCATACAGCAACTGGACAGGTGAAATTCTTGGTTATAGTCAGTGTGTCTCACAGGGCTCTGTCCTAGGCACTTACTTGTTTAGATTGTATCTTTCAGACCTATAGTTTGCATCTGAGGGGTTCAACAGTCTATATGCAGATGACCTGAAATTGGGTAAACTGATTACATGTGTTTCAGATAAGTCATGCCTGCAAAAGAGCATGACTAAATTATCCATTTGGGCAGAGGAGAATAATATACTGATAAATACATCACAAACTGAGCATATGAGATTTAGGAGACATAAATTGAAAGGTGAATATTTAATACAGTACACAGTGATTGAAAATGTAGACTCATTTAAGGACCTGGTTATATTGGTAGATCCAGCTTTGAATTTTTCTAATCACAGCAACCAATTGGTTAATGATAGTTATAGAACTATAGGCTATATAAAGAGATTTATAAAATCTAGGAAATCAGAAATGATGAAGCCATTGTGTCTTAGTTCTAGTCGAGCCAACCTTAAGTATGGAATAACAATATGGAAACCTTATAAGAAAAGAAGCATGGGTAAACTGGAAAGAGTGGAGCAGAAATATACCAAGGGCATCCGTGGATGTAACCATGTAAGATATTATGAAAGGCGGAAATATCTGAACTTGTACAGTGTCTCTTATAGATATCTAGGAGGAAATTTTATTCAGGTATAGGGATTTAGAGATAACTTTCTCTGGGAATATTTGGGGTTATTAAAAAGTACTAGAGAATCATCAGACAACATATGTAGGGGGGTCTGAATGGTGAGATGATAAGTCAGCAAGCAAAGGAGAGTAGTGTTGCAGAAATTGAATTCATCCTCAAGTCTTGGTGAGTACCTTCATGAGGTGGACCCTGTTTTTCACAAAATCTCACCAAGACAATACTGATATACAGACTGCATTTATATAGCATATATCATGGACAGAAGTAGGTCAAACATTAAAAAAAAAATAACTGGGTGCACAGGGCCCAGGAAAAAAAAAGTGCCAGATCCTGGTAGGCACCCTGGTGCCATGACTGGAAATAATGACAGTGTAGAATCCTCAAAATATGGAAACACTCCTACAATGGGGCCAGGCCCAAGGGAAGGATGGCCACCCTGTTGTAGCAGTCCACAAAAATCACAAAATCTGATATGCCAAAGAAGGGCAATAAAGATGATAGAGTGGACTACTGAGGATAAGAAGGAAATTATTTATTGTTACTATTATGTGAAAAGTCCAGAATTTCCAGACACAAGATATACAAAAAGATTAAGAGAAAAATTAGAGGTAAGAAAAAAACTTCCAGAAGAAAAACTGTCAAAAGCCTGAAATAAAAATTTGTGTTCATTAATACAACAGATTTGTGAAAAACAGTATATAGACCAAGAAACTTTGATCTGTTTAGAAAAAGAAGCATCTGAGGAAGTGTGAAAATATAAACAACAAAATCTAGAGAGTTTTGAAAAGTTTTTGGGGAAAGAAAGAGAGATTTGATACGGTGCAATATTTATGCAAAGGTGAAAGCTAAATTAATCAATATAAAGAAGGGGGCCCCAAACATATTCAAAGAGAAATGCAGGCAGAAGCATCCAGACATGGAACATTTCATAATAAAATAATAATATCACAAAGAGGGAATGTAGAAAATAAGATTAGTAAAGTAGAAGTAAAAAAAAAATAGAAGTTGAAGTTATGGAGTGCTTGCAGGGTGAAAGATTTAGTATAGAAACAGGAAGGTCAGGAGACATCTGAAGAAGAAATATGGACATGGGAAAGAAAAAGAGATTTAATACAGTGTAATATCTATGCAAAGCAGAAAGCACAATGAATCAATGCAAAAAGAGCAGCACCAAAGTTATTTGAAGAGAAGTACAGGAAAGTGAATCTGGATATGGAAAACTTTACAATACAAAAAAATAAGAAGACAAATAGGAAAAGCAGAAAAGGAGGTTAGTCATGGGGAAGGTAAAGAAATATAAACTGAGGTTATGTAGTACCTGCAAAGTGAAGGATTCAGTGCAGAAAATCTAATTCAGAAAGCACCACAACAGGATAGAGTGATAGACATCCAAATTAAGGGGAAACCAGTGGAAGGGGAAGCAATTGGTCAGATGCCATATGAAGATATTTTGCAGCTTTCCACAGGAAACCATAATAAAAGTTTCATTGAAGCTGGACAGCAAGAAAAGGAACAGGAAACTGTTGTTACTCTGATGTAGTCAGTGTTGAGCAGTGATAAGCCAGTAAGTTCTCATATGACAAAGCAATGGATGGCACGGAATGAAATTTAAGAGAATGTGCCAAAGGAAGATGCTATTGAACTTTCTATAGAATGCCGTCAGGAAATGGTAAACAAAAAATGTGTCCTCAGTTTAGAAGAAAATGAGTTACGAGAAGAGTTGTTTGATTTGGTATAGATGGCTAGACGGTACTTACGTATTATCACAACCAGATGTTTGCGATAATACCGCTTGCTTCCCGATCAGTAAATATGTCTGTTTATCTGGTTGAAATGGAAAACAATATGTTTTCTTTAACAAAGCTACAAAAAAATGAAAAAAAAGAAAAAAACCTACAAAACATACTGTTTCTTTATGCTCTTTACAGGCAGCGAGTCGCTTCTTGGCAAGGCTACCCACTGAACGTTCTTTGTCAGCCAATGCCATCAAAGAATGGTCATACATACCAGATTTGTGCAATTCTCTCACAATCAGCTTCCAAATCTCTGATAATTCCTGACATTATGGACAAACAAGTCTCTGTCCTTAATGTCATGGTTTGGGACAGTTTACAATATAACCTGCCAGTCTTCTTGCACTGTCCTGCAAATCAGAGTTGAGACGACCCAAGCAGTATGTACTGGCTGGCTGGTGCTAGAAGTTGGTTGTGAAACAGCAGTGTCGGCTCCCCCCCCAACTGTTATCCACCATGATGTGTGTTTAATGATAAATAAATCACATCTATAGATGTCGCGTTTCCCCCCTTTTTGGATGGTGTGGGAACTGTCAGTTGCTTTTCACCCCTTTTGGGCTGCTAGTTCTGGGGAAGGCAATATGCTGCAGATGTGGCTCTTTGCATCTGGCCACAAAATGTCATTGCTTGAAAGGAGAACATATCTTTGCTGTCACTTTATGTCTTTTCAGGATCAGCTTTTGGCCAAGCTACAAAGACGCACAGTAGTTTGTTCAAAACTGTTTACATTCAGTGAGGTTGCGCTGTGATTGTGATTCAGAGTAATTTCTCCATTTCACATACTTCTGCTGTGTTGTGTGCACACATAACAGGACTTGGAAACATAGTATGACTGACATGATGTCGGGAAATGACATAGGTGCAAACAAACAGTCATTTTTCAAATACTGCACTGTTCCTACCTCAACAAAGTGTTTTTTTTTTAAGATAACATTGCCTGTGTGATTCTGCATTCATTTCTGATTACATTCACACACGGGGAAGCAAGCAGTATTATAGCAAAAATCTGGTTGAGATAATACGTAAGTACCAGCTAGACATATAAGATCAATGAAAGAAATAGACTGCAGAAGGTCAATAAAACCCCAAAAGTTAGAAGTTTGACAAAACAAATGAACACAGTAATTAAAACTGCCCATAGAGATCCATGCAATAGAACAGAAGTAAACAGGATATATTACTGTGCAGCTAAATTGGTAACTGATAAAGTTCTGCCATAAGAACACAGGGTAGTGGGGGAGAGAAAGGGGAGAAATAGAATAGCATCATGGAAGTACTGAAAAGATCAAACTATAAAGCAATTAAGACAAGAAGTGTCACTGCTGGAGGAGTATAGAAGAGGGAACAGATCAACAAAAATACTTAGAAAGATAGATGTGATAAAGGCAATGTGCAGTATTACAACAGTTCAGGATCTATCATGTACTATCACAAATAACAAAGTAAAAATCTCAGCACAGGCAGAAAACTTAGACGGTACGCAGATAAATATAAAGGAAATGTACAAAATAAGCAATTTATTGAGGACCCAAAAAAGTTTTATAGAGAATTGGGAAACAAGGTAAAATGAATTGAAAGACCACCAAAAAAAGAAGAAATAGATACATTTTGGAGAAGTATTTATGAAGATCCTGTGGAACATAATTATGATGTTAAATGGATAGAAGAAGTAAAAGAAAGAATAATAAGTTTAAAGGTACAGGATATGAAATGGGATGAAATAACAGCCAGAGAGATTGAAACAAAGTTAAGAAAAGCCTCTAATTTGGAAACCCCAGGCCCACATACAGTATCTAACTTTTGGTTAAAAGTATTAACATCTTTGCATGAAGATTTAGCCATGAGTAAGAACTATTTATATGCGCACCATGACCAGACACCAACCTAGCTAACAAGAGGAAAAACAATGCTCCTACTTAAGAGAGAACCTGCAAACTACACTACAAATTATAGACAAATAACTTTCCTTCTGATGACATGTAAGCTATACACTGGAATTGATGCCAACAGAGGTTATAGTCATTTAGAAGAAAACTCAATTATGGCAATAGAACAAAAGGGCAATAAAAGAAAGTCATATGTTAAATAAAGTCATAGTGGAGAACTGTAATAAAGAGGAAGAATCTAAGTGTGGCATGGACTGTCTACAAAAAAGCATTTGATAGTATCCCACATGCATGAATAAAAGAGTCCCTAAAAATATATAAGATACACCCTATACTTATCAACTACATTACAGTGACCATGAAACAGTGGCAGACCACTTTGCAATTAAGCCATGATAAAGGACAAATTGTTATCCCAGGAATAAAAATTAAAAGGGGGATATTCCAGGATGACTCTTTGTCACAACTGCTGTTCTGCCTTGCCCTTAACCCATTAAGCTGTCTACTTAGCTTAGGCCATGGCTATAATTTGGCTCCTAGAAAACAACAAAGTATAAATGCTTCTCATCTTCCCTTTGTTGGTGATTTAAACTGTATAGCTCATCAGGTGAGGAACTGAAAGAACAACTGCAAGTTGTCAAAACCTTTTCAGATGATATAAGAATGTCATTTGGTCTTGATAAAAGTGGAAAAACAGCCTTTAAAGCAGGAAAACTGCAGCACCAAGAAAACATCAGTTTGGATCAAGAATGGGATATAAAAGAACTTGAGCAAGAGGGAGTGTATAGATATTTGAGAACTGATGAGGGATCAACAATAGAAAATGAATAAATGTGAATAAACCTTAGTAAGCAATACTTTAGAAGACTAAAATTAATCCTGAAAACAGCATTGACATCTAGGAACAAAATCCAAGCTATAAACCAATTTGCTCTTCCTGTCCTAACTTACAGTTTTGGAGTGACTGACTGGCCCCAAAACGTGTTGGATAGATTAGATAGGAAAATAAGAAGGATGCTTCATGCTCACCAAATGATTTATAAAAATCAGTGCATACAAAGATTATATAGCCCCCGTAAAAAAGGAGGGTTGGGCCTCCTTGAAATTGATTACATGTATAGATCTGCAATCGTGGGACTGCACATCTATCTGCTGACCTCACAAGACCCAAATGCAGTGAAAGTATTGAAACATGAGGAGAATAAATCTAAGATGACTTCTCTGTTTAATCTAGCAGAAGCATATCAGCGTCAAGCAGGATTGGAAATCAAACCAGAAGTAGATAAATGTCTGGCAGCAACTGAATGTACTAAAAAACAAAAGAATGAATATAAGGTGAAGGGCCAGATGAGAAGGCAAGAAATGTGGAAAATGCATAAATATAGTTGCAAGTATAGAACACTTCTGGAAGAACCTCGTGTTGATCAGGAATGAATGCAGGAATGGTTAAGGAGAGGCATGGGGAGTTCAAACCAAGAGATGAAAGGTTAATATTGGCGGCACAAGGTAGTGGGCTACATACATGTTGGTGTACAAAGTCCATTGAACATGTGGGAGAAACAGATGAATGTAGGTTTTGTAAAACTGAACTGGAAACAGTCGCACACCTCGTTGCTGGTTGTGACATAGTAATAGCAGAAGGAGTGTATACTGAAAGACATAGTAATGTGGCAAGACTGTTGCACTGAGGATTATGCAAACATTATGGCATTGAAGTGGCTGAAAAACACTGGAAACATGAGCCACAAAGCATCTTAGAAAATGATGACATCTACATCACATGGGATCACCCATTATGAACAGTTCAAAAGATAGATGCTAGAAAACTGGATATAGTGGTCCATGAAAAGAAGACAAAAGTAGCATTAATCATTGATTCACACCCAGTGACTACAGTGTCTTGTGTACAGAGATACACAAAGTCATAAAATATCAGGATCTGCAGGCAGAAGCAAATGCAATGTGGAAGAAAGATACCCAGACAGTTCCAATAGTAGTAGTAGGAGCAACGGGTCTTATAAAAAATAATCTACAATCTTATTTAGATATGTTACCAATACATGTAACCCCATACGAATTGCAGAAGGAGTATTACTGGGCACATTGTGTGTGCTGCGAAGCACACTTTTGGCTGACATTAAAGAGTGAAACCATACTAATTTCATGAACTTTTTAATTGTACTTTGACTTAGAAATGGGGTCCATTCCTGTCATGATGTTAGAAACCCAAAAGATTTGAAGAAAAAAAGATTTTATAGGAATAAGAAGTGTACTAAATAGTTCTCTGAGAGAGTAGCTTATGCATGGAAGAGACTACCAAATTGCATTAAAGCAAATACTAGCTTAGATATTTTTAAGAACATCCTGGACACTTATTATAGGAACAAGTGTTTTGGTATATTGGCAGGCTAGAAGGGCATTAATGCCTGTGCTTGAAATATTTGTATGTGTGTATGTTTGTATGTATGTATGTATGTATATTTAGATAGCGAGATATAGATATAAAGATAGATATAGATAGATATATATTTGTGTATTTGTGTGTGTGTGTTTGTGCATGTGATACATATGGGATATACTTGCCTATATATTCATGTGTTAAGACATTAAGACTCTTTCTGTTTATTTACATACTTGACACTTTGTCAAAAGTTTACGCTGGTATAATTTACAACCTAGGTGTGTCATCAGACCTTCAAAAACTTTTCTAATTCATTTATAGTTACTATTCTAGTTAAAAGCTAACTTAAAAGTTCACACACTGCACACACAAAACATTTTCCTAACACAACACAAAACCAGCCACTCAGAAAATAACCTCAAACCTAAATGTATGCTTAAATTAAAACAAAACATAAAAAAACAAATAAAGAGAACATACACTAGATTTCCTTTTAAGTAATGTAAAAAGTTATAATAATTACTTAGAGCATAATCCTCACTCCAAAAACACAGCTCACCCAAATCAGCATCAAAATAAATTAATGATACATTTTTGAAATGCTAAAAATAAAATGATACAAATAAATAATTCATTAATCCCAACCAAATAATTGAGAAATGGCATAGGTTCATAGGTGTATACTAGGCTAATGACCACTGGGGCTTTTATAAGCCTAACCATGCCTCCCAAATGTATCTTGCAAGTTTTTTGAGCTTTAGAGGTTATTTTAAGGGGTATATATAAGCAAGTGCATGATTTACAGACAGCTTCTGTTCATTAAATAGATAGGTGCAATACCTGGGGTGAATTTACAATTCCCCATCTGCCAGACAAGGTTATGCTTGAATAGAGTTCAGGAAGAATTCTGCTTCACATGGATGGAAAGTCTGTTCCAGAGGAGGGGAATTCTCTGTGACACATGCCTGTCCCTACAACATGTACTACTTAGGTATTTCTATCATAGATCAAGTAGTTCTGATGCTATTGGTTTTGCAGATGTGCAGAGGGTCTATCAGAGATGGAGCCATGGACGCCTTGTTTTCCAGGTACAAATCATCTCTCAACAGTCTGTAGGAGACCAAGTACACAGATAGGTCATTGAGGTGTTCTGCAAAGGATATATTGTTTACACCCTGTGATGAACCTCTGTGGACATTCCAGTTGCTACATGTGCCTAGCCAGGTACATACTGAAGGGGGAGTTGTACTCAATGATAGGTCTGATGTGGGCAAAATACAGAGGAATAATGACCTCCATGGACCTTGATTCCATGCCCTTGCTTATAAATTGTGCAAGACAGAATGATTTCTTTACTACGTTAGAGTCATGTTGGTCAAAAATCAAGTTACTATGAGCATACATCCCCAAAGCCACAACTACTGGGTCCAGTCTCAGGGTTGTGTTATCACTGATGTAGTTTCCTAGGGTTGCCGACTTCCCAAGGAATACTATTATGCATTTCTTGGCATCGAGTTTTAAGCCTTATCTTTGGCACCAGTCATTTGTCTGTGTAAAGTCCTTCACGTAGGATATTAGTGTCTTGAAAGGATTCTATGACTGCTCCTAGTTTGCAGGCATTTGCAAATGTGGTCAGCCAGAGGACATTGACATTGTCCTTGACTTCTGAGAAGTAGATGCCAAAAAGGAGTGGCCCTGCACAGATCTCTGAAGGAACCAGCTAGTGACTGGCCTTTTTGTGGAGGTGGTGTCTCCTATCCTAACTTCTTGGGTTCTATTAGTATGTAACATATGGGTAAAAGCCTAATTCCATGAATTTGTGAGTTTGTTTACAATGCCCGAGTATGGCACTGTATCAAATGCCTTACCAAGGTCAAGATAGGCAGTACGCATGATTTTGCCCTCATCCATTGCCTTGGTGACCTTTTCAAAGAAGACCAGCAGGTTAAGTAGGCATGATCTGTCTCTGATGAAGCCAAGCTGGGTTGGGTCCAGAGTCTGAAGGTTTTCTATAGCACTATTAATCATATCACGATAATTTCCTTGGCTTTACATATTAAACTAGTAAGACTTATGGGTCTTTAAATCCCAGGGTCCATTGATGGACTGCTCCTGTGCTGAAGGATGACTGTTGTGGCCCTCCACTCATCTGGCACAAAGCCTGTCTGAAGGCTATGGTTAAATAGTAACTCCAGAGGTTCAGATAGGTTATGCTTCATGTTATTTAGCAGATCCTGGGATATTATCAGGGCCTATCAGTGTTGTGTTTTTGGCCTGAGATAGAGCATTTAGGACCACACCTCTCAATTGTCTAGATTTTTGCAGAATGTCCATTTTGTTTTACTCTTATTTCTGGACTGTTCCTAATAAAATTTGTGGTTTTCTGATGTATTGCTAAGGATTGAAGTCACTAAATAATGACAGACCTTTGAGTTTCAGACTTCATATCCTTTAAAAAATGCATGCTAAAGCAAAATCTATTATTCTGTTGAGTTCCTAAGTTTGTAGGAGCAGTATTCAAATTGTGTCCCTGATTTTGGGCCTTTGTTCCCCCCCAATAACTTTTGGCTTTGTCCAGATTTCTTGCGCTAAGAGGTTGAGAGGTATGTTTAGGGCCTACTCCCTAGTGATAGTTGGGGGGTTATGTTTGATGGCATTACTTGGGGGCATCCAGTGGGGTGGTGAAGGGGGTAAAATTGGAGCTGAACTTGTTGGCCAGGAGATTTCCATATCTTCCAGCACTGTGTAAGAGTGTCCATTAACAATCAGTTCAGCACACTGTTGTATACTACCTTTGAGGTTTCAAACATAGTTAAAGAAAGCCTTGTGGTTATCCTTGGCTTGAAATCTGTTGTAGTTTGGATTCCACCAGTATGATTTTTTTTTTAGTTTGTTCTGGGGTTGTTTCTGGTAGGAACAGTTGTCACTATGCATCAAGTAACATGATTTCACAGGGCTTCTCTGTACAACACTGCATAGACAGATGTCTTTGCCTGGCTTAGTAGGGCTTGAAATGTTGTCATGGAATTGCTTAATAGTAGGTAGTTTGCCTTAGAGTAGTTCTTAACTGTTACAGAGTTTGCTGGGATCACATTACTTACTTTTACTTCAAACGAGACAGCTTTATGGTCTGACCTTGTGAGAGATGACACTACTTGGACTGGGTGGGGGGGGGGGGGTGTAGCATTCTGTCATATTTGTGAGTAAATTATCCAGTATGTTTGCAACCCCAATTGGGCAAATAGAATAATTGGTCCAGTGTGTTTGTGCTTACAAATTCCAGGAATCTCTGGCCCTACAAGTTTGGGGTCATGTAGGATTCCCTTATAGGGGAGTAGTTAAAGTCCCCCATGAATATGGTATTCAAGAGTCATAGACAGCAATCTGTACTTTGCAAAGATATGATATAGGACTATACCTATGGTAATTTGAACACAGAGTCACTCAAGCATATTATCTTGTTTGGCCAACCTTGATGTATGTTTGTTTTTGATGCAGATCATGGTACCTCTGCCTTTAGTCCCTGCCTGTGTAGTAGCTGATCTAAATGTGTAGAATGCATTGTATCCCTGCACTACTGGGATACTCTCCGTGGCTTTAACACATGTCTCAGTATCTTCCCAGATGTCTGCATTCTCCAAGGTGAGTAGAGCTTGGATGGAATGTTTATTTTTTTCTGATCTAGGATCATGACATTCAGCAATAACACCTTTAGATTTTCATGGGTTGATTTTGCTAAGTTGGAAGGTTTGTCAGCTTGGCACTTCCTAAAAAAGTATTATAGGGGAAGATAATGTTTTAGCCAATATCTGAAAGCCTAGCAGGGACAGGTGCAGACCATACTTGGCAAAGCAATGCGACCTATTGACCATATCATCCCATGACACCAGAAGCTCAGACAATTATTAAAATCATTCATCTGCTGTTCTCATAATCTTTGGTGAAGATCGAATGTTGCTCAGGGATAAGCTCATACCAGCCTGGACACATAGTCCATAATGTTCCCCTTGATACAGTCCAGGTAGATGTGTCTCAAGTCATTTACACTTGTGTCAAGTATGAGTCATACTGGTACTTGTGGCTCATTGACATGAGTGCATAACAGCAAAATATGCTTAACTGTAACTTTACAAAATAACTAACATGAAACTAATGAAACAATTATAAAACTAGCAAGTCATAATAAAACCTTCGCAACACTAATAAAATGCGTTAAAAATAATACTACAAAAAACTGTTTAATAGCAGGTAGGTACAACAGCTAATTGAAATCTGTGGTAAACTAATTCTAGCCTAAAAATGGAAAATTAATAAATGGAACATGGAAGGCTCAAGTCTGTTAAATAAAGAAATTAGGACTATAGAACATGGCACTGGGCAAGCATTGAAGATATTTCAGTAATTGCATACCAGAATCCCATGTATTTCTATTGCATAAAGACATTTAGTTAGCTAAATAGTTAAATAGATGGACACAGACAGATAGATAAATAGATACAATCATAGGAATCAGAGGAAATACAATGCTATTAGACCAGAGGTCAACTACGCTTTGCCAATAACAACACTCAGGCTTTACCAACTTTTTCAAAAAGGGGAAGGCTGGTAAGACCCACAGTATATTTTAGGTTGTCCATCCAATGGTCTAAGCTATGTTTGAAGGCAGACAGGGAATCACACTGCTTGCCATGCAAAGGAAGTCTATTCCAGAACAATGGGAGGTGCTAGGTATTGAACCTATCTGTGCATTTCATTTTTCTTCCCTAATGTACAGTTATATGTCTTTTTTCTAGTGTTGGCTGTAGTGTCTCATATGTTGAGAAAGAAGTCTCAGATACTGGGATCCCTGAGGGCACAGGAAGCTAGGTATAGGTCATCTCTCAAGAGTCTATAATATACTGAATAAAGCTTTTCCTGATAACTAAGATTGTTGAAACCATAAATATTTTTTGTTAGGCCTTCTGAGTTTCTTTTTTTTATATGTCTAGAGAGATACATGCTAAAGGTTGTGTAATGTTCTTTAACATTTCTAAACAGGGAGAACAATAACTCCTTTTGTTTTGGATGAGATGCCAGTAGTGCTTTGCTGTGTTTTATAGAAGGATTTCGTGACTGCAATTACCACATTGTGATCAAAGGAGAGGGAGCCATCTACCCAAGTACCTGGGTATTTGATGACATACTCACTAGAGAGGTGAATGTTATTGATCCAGTAGGTGGTAGAAATTTGTTGTTTACTGAAGAAGATCATACTATATTTCTTGGAATTTAGTTTGAGTCCTTTCTCAGTGCATCAAGTTTTAATGTGTGATGGTTCTCTTGATGGGAATTTGTATCATTTGTTAATTTACCAACTAGACCCAGTTTGGAATCATTAGTAAACTCAGTCAGATCCTTGTTGACGGTGTTGGGATTAGTGAAATAAATGCCAAATAGAAGGGTAATATAGACCACTATGAAATACGACATCACTGACCCTGACAATGTGTTCAAGGGTTCATGTGTTTATAAGTGTATACTAAGCTAATGACCAGTGGGGCCTTTATAAGTCTACCTAAGCATATATGCAAACTAAGCCAAGATTTGCATGCTACCTCTGTCCATTTGAGATGTAGGCACTAGACCCAGGGTGTATTTCCAATTTTTCATCCACTGGTCCAGGTTTCCCTTGAATAGGGTTATGGAAGAGCTCTGCTTCACGGGAATGTCAAGCTTGTTCCAGAAAAGGGAAGTTTTCTGAGACACATACCTGTCCTTCCAATATGTCCTATTTATGTCACAAGCGAAGTTGAAATACCTAGATAGAGTAATTCTGATGGTATTCATTTTGCAGATATGCAAAAGGTCCATCAGAGTGGGATCCATGAATGCCTTGTATGCCAAGCATAGATCAGCTCTCAACAGTCTGTAGGAAACAGAGTATAGAGATAGAGCTTTGAGGTAATCTGCATAGGACATGATTTTTATACTCTGTATTATTTTTGTGTGGAACCTCTGTGGCTGTTGCATTTGTTGCTTGTGCCTTGTCAGGTACACACCGAAGGGGCATTATACTCAATGATGGGCCCAATGAGAGCCAAATACAGTGTAGCAATGACTTCCTTGGACCTAGATGCCATGCTCATACTTGTAAGATGAGCAACATAAAACAATTTCTTTACTACTTTAGACACATGTTGGTTGAAAGCCAGGCTAATATCTATCCAAATCCATGGATACTGGTTTCTTGGCATAGAGCTTTAGGCTGTGGCTTTGGCACTAGTGATTTGTCTATGTTAGTCCTTGCTGTAGGATGTTAGTATCTTGGGGGGTAGTCTATAACTGCACCTAGTTTGCAATCATTTGCAAACTTGGTCAGCCACAGGGCCTTCACATTGGCCCTGACTTCTGGGAAATAGATGTCAAAAAAGGGTGGCCCCAGCACAGAGCTCTGAGAGTCTTTGCTAGTGACCAGCCTCTTTGTGAATGTGGTCTCCTCTATCCTATCTTCCTGAGTTGTATTTGAAAGCCAGTTGGCTATCCAGCACGTAATACAGGGGTTTATGCCTATATCCATGAGCTTGTTTACAATACTTTAGTCAGATATTGTATCAAGTGCCTTAACCAGGTCAGAGAAGGCAGTATGCAGAGTTTTGCCCTCAGCCATTGCCTTGTTACCTTCTCAAAGAAGTCTACCATGTTGCATACGCATGATTTGCCCTTGACAAAACCAAATTGGGTTGGATCCAGAGTTTAAAGGTTTTCTATGTCTGTATCAATTATTTCCATAGCTTTGTATGAGACTAGTCAGACTTATGGGTTTTTACTTCCCAGGATCTGTTGATGGACCACAATTCTGCAGTAAGATGACCATTGTAGTTCTCCATTTGTGTGGTGCAAAGCTTGTCTGCAGGCTATGATTAAGCAGTGGCTCCAGTGGCTCCAATTGGTCATATTTCAGGCTATTTTTAATGCATCCTGAGATATTTTCAGGGCCTATGAAAACAGTGTTTTTGGCATTAGACATCGCATCTAGAACTTACTCCCTACCACACTGCTCAACTGTACAGATTTTCGCAGAATGTCCAGATTTTTGCCTCATATTTTTGGTGTGTTCCTCCTAAAATGTGTACTTTTCTGGCAAATAGCTGAGTATTGAAGTCATTAAATAGTGAGAAATATTTGAGTTTAAGACTCCACATCCTTCAGAAAATGCATGCTAATACAAAACCTATTATTCTATTAACTTTCTAAATTTGTAAAAGCAATATTTAAAATCTGTCCCTATTTGTCCTCCTATCATTTTGGGCTTTGTCCAGATTTTTTGCTCTAAGAGGTTGAGAGGTATGCTCCCTACTGATAGCTGGGGCTGGGGTGTTTAATGTTATTTCCTGGGGGGGGGGGTAGGAAACAGGAAGGTAAAATGGAGTTGAATTTGATGGCCAGCAAATTTGCTGCATCTTCTGGATCCATGTAGGTGGCTCCATTTAAGTTCTGCATACTGCTGTGTGCTGCCTTTGATGTTTCAAACAGGGAAGTCTTGAGGTTATCTTTTGCCTGGGAGACTATCTTTACCTCAAACATGGCTTTAGTAGACTTAATTTACACTCTTAGATGTCTGTTTAGATTAATGAGAGTGTTTTTAATTATGCAGGGTGTAGCACTTCCTAATTTTGGATATGACTTTTTTCTTTAGTTGTACAACCTGTTTATGTTTAGATTTCACCAAAGTGGTTTGCTTTTTGTATTAGTTCTGGGCTTGTTACTGGTAGGCACAGCTGTCTCTATGTATTTATTGACATGATTGTAATGTGTTTCTGTAAACGATTCCACATGATTACTTAGAAATAAGAAGGCTACCTTAGAATAGTTCTTAAATGTTACAAGGTTTGCTTGGCTGGCATAATTATTTTATATTATGAAGGAGACAGCTTTATGGCCTGCTTTTACCAGACAGGACACTACACGGGGGGGTTGGCAGTGTTCTCCCATGTTTGTGATTACCAGGTTGAGTTTGCACCCTTTATGGGCTTGTGGCCTATTTGGCCCAAGGTGTTAGCATTTACAAAATCCAGAAATCTGTGGAATTGTAAGTGGAAGGGGGACATATTACAAACAGTGTAAGCTGGAGTTAGTTCAAAAAGCTCACTTAGATGGTCATTGGGTATTACTCTGGAAGGGATGAAATTCCTGATGAAAAGTGAGACACTCTACCATTTTCAATAGGCCTGGAGACATGGTTTATAGTGAGGTAGTTGAAGTTACACATGAATATGGTATTAGGTTGAATGTTGAGGGCCTCCAGTAAGTCCAAGTATGAGTTATGGGTTTCTTGGATTATAGAGGGTGACCTATAGTTTGCAAATATATCATATGGGACTTTGGCTATGGAAATCTGGGCACAGAGAAGCTCAAGTGCACTGTTCTGTCTGAAAAGTTTTGAGCTGAGTTTGTTGTTAATATAGATTGACACACCTCCACCTTTGTTCCCTGTCTGTGCAGTAGCTGTCTTGAATATGTGGACGGCATTGTGGGGACTGAACTACCAGGATGCTCTCTGTAGCTTTAAACTATGTCTCAGTAACTGCACAGATGTCTATGTTTTCCAAGGCGAGGAGAGCCAGGAGGGAATGGAGCTTCTTGTTTAGGCTTCTGGCATTGAGCAGTAACACCTTTAGATTCCTTTGGCTAATTTTGCTGTGTCAGAAGGACTATCATTTTGGCATTGCCTTAAAAAGACACTATAGTAGAGGACAATGCTTTAGCCAATATTCAAAAGCCTAGAGAGGACAGATGCAGACCAGCATTGGGAGAGCAATATGTTCTGACATCCAAAACTAATCTAATTATTGAAGTCAGTCATCTTTTGCTCATATTGTGTCATCATCCTTGGTGAAGGTAGAGTGCTACTCAGTCCTAAGCACATACCAGCCTCTCCTTGAGCCAGTTTGCAGTCCATCTTTCTACATAGGGATCTATATTTAATGCTATTATCTTGTTTAGAATCCCATCATGAGTTACAGTATCAAATTGTTTTGTAGATCCAGGCAGGCAGCATAAACGTGTGACTATTGTTCACATCTTGCATGGCCTTTTCTAAGTCGTTCACAAGATTAGAGGCATGACCCGACTTTAAAAAAATCAGAATTGTTGCAAGTCAGGCCTGATTAAATTGTTATGTCTTGGTTTATGAGGTCAGTGATGATGTGCTCCATGCTTTGTAGACAAGACTAGTAAGACTAACTGGTTTATAATTGCTAAGGTTAGTAGTGGGTGCGGGTGCCACGCTTATGAAGGGGATCACCACCGCCATGTGCCATTGATCATGAGCGTAGCTTATGACATGGCTTTGGTAGGTTGAACATCTTATAGAAGATCTCAGCAAAGGCCTGCTTAGCACTGCTTATAAGACAATCTGGAATGCGTTTAGGAGATATTGAAGAAGTATTTCTGGTCTTGGAGAACACATTAAAGATCTGGTCCTTGGAGACAGCAATGGTAGGTAACTCTGGTTTGTTTGGATTTTCATGATTTCAGGGGAAAATTCTTCAGCAAACCTGTTAGTCAATATGTTGGCAATATCATTAGTATTTGAATGCTAAGTGTTCTTATAGATAAGTTCTGAGCAGTGATATGTTATTCCAGAATTTTGTACTGTAGCTGAAGAATTACTTATGATAATTCTTAGCTTCAGAAGCAAGCCTATATTCATGGAAGGTTTTGTTAATCTTAAGAGGTGTTTTCAATTTCTTAGTGAGGTGTTTTATATTCTCACTGTGATGAGAAATTCAAGGAAATATAATCAGTCTGTTTCTTCAGTTGTAAAGTTTATTTAAAACTATGTATCTAAATTAATTGAAAGATTATTGGTCTAGATGGCTGCATATTCTGGTTTCATTTATGGAGTGAACATTGCGGAATTTTGTGATTTTCTCATGCAATTGTGAAAGTTCATCTTTTCTGAAGACATTAAAGCGAATGGTGTTAATAACAATGGAGATGCCGTTCAAAATGTAAAGGTAACCAGCTGATGGTCAGACATAAAGACTGGGGTACCAACCATATACAGGTAGCAGACTAGAGCTGAGCTTATGAGAACTGGGTCCAGGATACTGCTGTCCCTAGTGGGGTTAGGAACAATTTGATCTAGAGAATTTTTGTTCACCCAGCCTAAGAAACATTGTGCATAAAAAAGCATTAGAAGTATTAAGTACTCCAGTGTATGAAGGGGTAGTTGAAGTCACTAAGGATTACAGATCCATTCATAACATGGATGTTTTAAGGAAGACCTTATCATGGTCATATGTGAACACAGAAGAGGACCTATAACAAGCGATAAGTTGAAGGTCCTACTTAAGCTGGAGTTCACTGGGCTCACTTAGACAGTCACTGGGTGTTATTTTGGTAAGGATGCAATTCCTAATGAATACTGAGACACCACTGACACTTTCAGTGGGCTTGAAGACATGGCAGACATAAAACCCAAGCACTGAGGGAGCACTCTTATTGTATTTAAGCATGTCTCAGTCAGTACTCACACATGAACTCATTACAGATGTAGAATTGCTTTCAGATTATGCAGTTTGTTATTTAGACTTTGTTGTCTAATTTATGATTTGATATGTCATTTGCTTGGGTTGTTCATTCTTGCAGGAAATCATAAACTTCACTTTATTTTAGCAGTTTTATCTCTTCAGGTAGTATGATTTCGTTAGAAAAAAATATATCTTTCCAAGTAACACTAAATATCAGAAAAAAGGGAAATTATGTAATTGTTGGTATAATGAACATTGTTTCTATCTTTAAAAAACAAAAACAATTTAACCTAGCTTCTTTACTTCAGTACACTAATTATAGACATGTCATCATTCAGATTGGGTTAGGGAAGATGGTTACCTAACTTAAGTGGCTATAAAAGCTGTTTATATTCAGGAGGTTTTTTTCACAATCACTAACCATCATAGAAGACATAACATTCTCTGCTAAACAAAACAAAAACTTCTTGAAATTCATACAAGTTGTTGAGTGTTTAAAAAAGGCTTTTGTAGAATTACCACCTCGTGTTGCAGATGTGCTCATAAATACTTTTTGTAACCTGTGTTCTGTTCTGCTGATATATAACCTGTTAGAGTACTGAAAAAGAACAATGTAAACAATACCACTTGTGGTGCAATTGAAGTTCTCAGTAACAAGAATCACCCTGGGATAGCTTGTGATAACCACACTATGACCATCCAGGATGTAACTACACTGTCAAGACCATGAATATATCCTTCAGAACCCTGAATACCATCCTTTCATTCAAAGAGTGTCTTCAGGTATTGACTCTTCCTGTAAACATAGGACGTGGAAGGGTCTAATTTCTTGGCGCAATCTGAGTTGCTCATCAAAAATGCCCAAAGCCTGTGACTAACCTATTTTCTTGATGCATAAGTTGTGGTATAAACTAAAATAAAGGGAAATGTCTGTCGTTGGTTTCATGAGAAATTGTGTGTTTAACAAAGGGTGATTTCAAAATAGGCTTGAAGTCAGTATACCTCTTAGCTTGATTATATCACTTCCTTTGACTAATTTTTGGACCCCCCCCCATGAGCTTTTACATCCATTCTAGAAATGTCAAGGACTGCAGCTACTGAAGCGTATGTAGGAATTGAAACTGTATCTTTCCTGAATTTAATAGAAGAAAAAAAAACATTACTTGTAACATATTTAGTTCTTAAAATGCCCAGAAAAGCAATACATTTATTTGATATATTAACAAAAAAAAAAAAAACAGCGGTAAAATTTATAAAGTGAAACAACATAATAAAATTATGTAACAAGTTCATTAGAAAATCCCACAGGAAAAATCATCTAAATATGATTTATAACATTTTATATTTTTTTAAAAGTAATTTTCCCAAAAAGTGGAGGACCAAATCTCCACCCAAAGGGGCAGCTGCTGCACCATGATCACCCCATGTATGTGATGGCAAAATTAATTTTCAGTTGTAAAAACAATGTTGTGCAATATCATATCTATAAATGTACACAACATATCAGCTTCTACTCAGGAGAAAGTTTCATTAATCAACATACTTTTGTTACAGTACTTAAAACCCATGCTGCATGGAATTACAGTGAACAAGTATTTAATGTCTCCAATCACCTAAAAAAATCTTTTGAGCAGGGACAACACATCCAAGAAAAGTCAAGAATCCTTGAAAGTGTGAGGATATAAATCCAAAATTCATTTGGCTGTCCGGTAAGCAAATATAGCCATATGTTGTATCTTGGATTCAACTGTTGAAATGATGAGATAAAAGGGGTTTCTTAATGTTTACATACAGCATGGGAGTATCCAAAAATATCATGGATGGTTGGTTTGAAACAGTAATACATTTTAAAATGTTCCTCCTACCATGACATTCATTCTCAAGTTAAACCATTTACAATCTGTTTGTAGGCATTATTAACCTCATTATGGCTTAACACTGCATAGACAAGATAAGCTGTACATCTTAAAATACAGTCAATAAAATTAAAAATATCTAGTCCCCCACACCCTTGTCAGCTTTCATAAAACTTGTTTCATGATTTGTTAAATCAAAATCAAATGTTTTGATTTCTTAATGCACAAGTCCCATAACCTATGTTCATATAACTTTTTAAATGCATGGATACAGAAATTATGGGGAGTTTTATAAGCCATCTCACATTAAAGGATCATAACAGTAGTTCCTGTTAGTTGTAAGTTCTACTTATGTGTGAAATATTTGAAATCCATCCTGAGATTCCCCATTCTACTCCATGTTGTTGGCACAAAAGAAAAGGGATTTTGAAATAAACTGACTTGGATGTTATCAATCTCATACTTACTCAATCTGGAAATGCTAAAATGACTTAAATTTTCAATGTTGGGAGCTTACATTTATGTGACTGGTCCCATCCATGATTGTATCTCCATGACTTGGCTCTCACCCTTGATCTCTTTTATCAGTTCTTGAAGACATTCTGAAAATGTGTGTTCTGACTGGCTGGTTGAAATGCTTGTCTATTGGCCAGACATTGTGAACACTTCAGTGGAGGTGGGGAGTTTAAAAAACCCTGTTCTCCTTTTTCTTTATCATGAGCTAGCCATGAGTTAAGTATTTCTAACCTAGAAGTATCCATTTTAGATTTTGAAGGGACTGGATAAGCCATATATTTGGAATACAAATGTAACAGGCTGTAATCAGATGAATCTGATGAAGGCCAGTTAAGCTGGCTGAAAGCGCTTATTCTTTTGTTTTTTTGTTACAATAAAAGTGTGCATTTTATGGGAGTCTTCATTGCCTAGGACTTTGAGTGTCTTCAGCCTGTTACATTTGCATATGTTTGGAATAATTATTGTTGTCTCTTTTCTTTTTTTTTGCTTTTCCTGCCCTAACCACATCACATTTTTTATTGACATTGGAAAATAGAGCATGTAACCTGATATGCTCCACATCAAACAGCAAGTCTTCAGTAAAATACTTTTGTGGAGAAATCGTAAATGACCCCAAGGTTCTACATATGTCTATCATTTTGTTACATTAATATGTTAATAATTTACATCCTGCTCTATCAAACGATGCTGCAAGGTCTCTGTATAAATCTTCTCCAACATCACTGGGGAACTTAAAAATCTTACCTCTGTGGGGACTTGTTGTGCTTTAACTAATTCCTGAATGCTAAGACTGTCAAACTGTAAAGACTTTAATTTTAGTCATTTCTTCTCAAAGAGTTAGATTAAAGAAATAAGCAAACATTCAATACTAGCATCCTAGTTGTTGTTATCACTCAAAACCTATGGACTTTCAACCAGGTACCAATATTAAACACGTTTTTTGCTGTTCAATTCACTGTCCATTAAGTGGCTCTTTAGCTTGATTGTTGAAAGTAAAATCATCTTTATCTCCAGAAACATTATTTGAAGGGATACTTTCCATTACAGGAAGAACATTGACATACTGAGAAAGTTGCTGAAGCAACTAAATTAATCCACTAGACAAGGGGTAAAAGAAGCATCTTATTGTTTGGAGAATAAATTCTGCAAAGACATGCCTACTCCATTGACAAGCTTAAGTGAAAAGCAGTATTGTTAAACACTGTGTTAATAACCAACAAAATAGCAACATACTTGCAGGAAATCAATTGTATTTTAGCACTTTTGCTTCTTTAAGTAGTAAGACTTAATCAGGAAGAAAATGTACCTTTGCAAGCCACAATTAAATATCAGAAAAACCTCTTTCTTAACAACAACAAAAAAAGCCTTCATGTTAAAAAGCATTATAATCTAGATATGCTTTTCTCCACTACATTAATTATACCTGTATTACCATTCAGACAGAGTTGGAGATGGATACCCAACTTTAGTTTCTATAAAAGCTCTTTATATTCAAAAGAGTTTTCCCAGTTGCAACCTCTCATAGTAGGAATAACCTTATCTACTACACAAAGCAATTATTTCTTGAAATTCTTGCAAGTTGTTGAATGCTTAAACAAGGTGTTTGAATTACCATGCCTCATTACTGTAGATATGTCCAAAAAAACTTTGCTGTAACCTTGGTTCTGTTTTACCAACATAAAACCCATTAAAGGCCTGGTATAAAACAATGTAAACACCACCACTGGTGACACAGATGGACTTCTCAGTAGCAGGAAAATCTTTTATCAGTTCCTATAGGCATTCTGTAAAGGTATATCTTGATTGGTCAGTTGAGATATCTATCTGATGTCCAGATGTTGTGAACTTCAGTTGTTGCATTTTTTCAGCTTAAAGAAAAAACATTATTAAGGGATAAATAGTTATGATATCCTACGTAGTTTCTGATAATGTATATGTATAAGTAATGAGCAGCTCTAAGAATATATACCATCAAACCAAACCACTGATAATAAACTAAATAAAATAAAAAAGTACTGGAAGGACTCCAAAAACCACTATAGCCAATATATGTTTAGCGCTTTCATTTGTTTAATCACACAAACTTCACCAGCGCAGGTGACAATGAACTGTATTACTGGACTTATATACAAAAAAATCATTAATTATCTAGCCAATAAATAGCCACTGCCAATTAAATATTTAAATTAAATCATCAAACTAAAAAGTTGACAAAACATTTCAATAAAAGAGGAAAAAATCAATCTAAAAATATATTGTGTGTTTTTCAACAAACACTTAATATTTATTCAAACAACAGCAAACAACTTAATATTTATTGTCCCATTTAATCCTGGAGCATAATCTGCATTAAGAAATACTTGCCATTTTAATTCTTTAATCTCCAGGACAGTGTTAATATCAGTTACATAAGGCCCTGGGTCTATAAAATCCAAAACACAAAAAATAAACTTTCTAAAATTAACACAGTCATCAGAATGTTTAGCTAAAGTGTAAGTGAAATCCCTTTTTTTAATAGCCAGTCAATGTTCATACATCATCTTATACAGGGCTCTAGTAGTTTTCCCTATATAGAAGCTAAGTAGACTATTCTGGTACTCTTACAACTAAATCTACTTTTACTGTATATAGTTTTATGTAAGTGTTTGAAATAAACACTTTGCAAAGAATTAATAAATCTACATTGCTTGCAATTATAACAGGGGTATGTCTCCATAAGACCCCTAACCCCTGCATAATGTGACGATTCACCAAATTCTAACATAGATTTGATATTAGTCACCTTTTTGTAAATGACTGATGGGTGATCTCCTAAAACTCTCAGCAGATCACTGTTTCCTAAAATTGCTTATTAACCAACACCTTTTTGACATCTTGTGAGTCAACACATACAGGAACAAGAAATGCACTACCAATAAACATAGACCCTAAATGTTGTTGTCGTTCTTTAGGGGTAAATCCACTTAATAAAATTGGAGAAAACTTATTCAACCTAGCTTTCATAATTTCATCTCTGATGTCTAATAATTTTGAAATGGGTACCCTCTTTGCACAAACATAGATATCAATTTTTCTGTTTTACTACTGAAAACGTCATTATCAGAAATGAGTCTACTCAAATAGATAATTTGCTCTCGAAGCAAACTGATTTTCATAAACATGGGGTGCATGCTCTGAAAATGTAAAAAATTGTTGGTGTAAGTTTCTTTACAGAAAATAGTACTAAAAAAGTTTTTTTTAACAATATACATAGAAATGCTAACATCCAAAAAGCTGACTTTAATATTAGCATAGTTCAACACAAATTTTAACCCTGCGCTATTAGAATTAATGTCATTCAAAAATGACAATTGTTCCTTGTAACCATTCCAAATAAAAAATAAATTATCAAGGGAGACATAATTAAAACCTTCCAATTTGGTCATAACTGACTATTCCGACCAGCTTAGCACTAAAATGGCAAAAGCTGGTGCCACCTTGGCACCCATTGCCACCCCACACCTTTGTTGGTAGATTTTCTGATCAAATGTGAAAAATATGTTTTTTAACACAAGATCTAAAAATGGACATATAGTATTAATCATAACATGCCCAAAATTAGTGTTATAAGTCAAGAACTTTTTGACAAACTGAATGCCCATATCCTGATCGATAGACGTATATAATGAAACAATGTCAACAGTAACTAACATGGTTTCAGTTCCTGTAAATGTATTTTTTTAATAAATCTCAAATGAGCAGCTCTGACAAACAAGGTTTCAGTTGCAATGGGCACTGTGCACATTAACGATTTTAAAGAATACACTTGCAGTCTTAGCTTCCCTGTGGCGACTGGTATACATTACTACTCACAATACTGGTACGCCACTGTTCTAATCAAGCACAGTTCTGATTTTATTAATGCTTGTCCACTCACTTTAAAAAAACAAATAAAACAAATTTAAACATAATTATAAATAACAATAAGTATGTATAGCAGTGGAGCTCATATGAATTATATGTGTGACAGACAGTATACTGAATATTCTGATTCTACAATTATAATTGACTTCTCTGGCCTTGGATGGCATTCAAACCTGAATGATAGTTAAACACATATGAATGCATAAACCAGGACCTTGTCAGGTCACACAAATGGATGATTAACCCCTCACTCTGTCATGCATATTTATATATAATTATTGAGCATATCCAACAAGCAATTTTTCTGTGGCAAAAATAAAAAAAATCACCTATGTGGATGAATATGTTTTTTCCCTAATGCATAGGTTTGAATCCTACATTGTACAAATCAATTTTATCAGTTTGTAAAGCCACACAAAAAAGTGTCAAGTCATAAAATGTATGCCACCAATCCATGACTTCAAAGTGGAATCAACTAACAGTTATAGCAGCAACCAACCCATAAACTAATGCCAGCTGTCAGATTAACCTCCCTGTTTCAAAAACTGCTTTCCTGTCTGCTTGACACTGTTGCTCTCCACTTAACATCACACAAATGCAGTTGTCATTGTTGTTCAGGCTTGCGTACTAGCAGTACATGCGATAACATGAATTGGCAGGAAAGCATTATTGTCAGTTGCTGTTTGCCCTGATTGGACATGGCTGGAGGTAGAAGGGAAGATGCCCAATTTAGAGCCCAAAGGTGGGTTTTTCATAGGTTCATAGGTTCATACTAGGCTATCTGCCCAAGGGCATTTATAAGCCTAGCCCAGAGTTTTGTGGCTTTCGCCACCCCTTTAGTCTGAAGGAAACTATGCCCATTATTTTGCTGTGCCTCTGTCAAGCAGTGACACTGAGGTAATCCCTGGGGTATATTTGCGATCTCCCATCCATTGGTCAAGATTTCTCTTGAACAAGGCCAGCGAGGTGCTCTGCCTCACATGTCCCGGGATTTTGTTCCACAGCATAGGGAGTCTCTGGGTGATGAATCTGTCCCTCCAACACGTCCTATTAATAACCGTGTCCAGGTTTAAGTCTCCCGCCCTTGTAGTTTTGAGGGATCTAGATTTTTTGAGGTGAAGCATGTTCATCAATTCTGGGTTGGACATGGCCTTGTATGTCAGGCACAGGTCACCTCTGAGCAACGGTGGCGACTGAATAGAGCTGGAGTTCCTTCAGTCGGGCAGCATAAGACATATTTTTGAGGCCGTTTATCCTTTTGGTGAGGAACTTTTGGGGCCTTTCCAGCTGCTGCAGGTGTCGGGTCAGATACATTCCGAATGGGGCATTGTACTCAATCATTGGTCTGATGAGTGATGAGTACAGGGGGCCAATGACCTCTCTTGATCTAGATGTGAATCCCTTCATGATCAGGTGGGCAATGTAGAAGGTCTTCCTAACTACTTTGGCAACGTGAGTGTCAAACGAAAGGTTACTGTCAACCTGGGTCCCCAGATCCCTGATAACCTCTTCTGTGCTCAGTGGATTGCCACCTATATGGTAGCTAGGGGTAACCTTGTTTTTTCTGAGGGGTATGACTATGCATTTCTTGGCGTTTAACTTTAGGCCATGGCTCTGGCACCAATTATCCATTTCTATGAGACCCTTCTGGAGGATATCTGTGTCAGATGTATTCTCGACTATGGCGCCCAGTTTGCAGTCATCTGCAAATTTTGTCAGCCATAACCCTTCTGTGTTTGCTTGTACTTCTGAAAAGTAGATGCCGAACAAGAGTGGGCCCAGGACTGAGCCCTGTGGGACACCACTTGTGACAGGCTTTGAGTCTGACATGGCGCTAGCAACTCTGACCCTATGGGTTCTGTCACTTAGCCAGTTTGCTACCCATCTTGTGACGTATGGGTTTACATTTAAGCTGATGAGTTTTTCAATGATACCTGAGTGGGGTATTGTGTCGAAAGCCTTTGCCAGGTTGAGGTAGGCTGTGTGGACTGCCTTTCCCTCATCAATGGCCTTGGTGACTGTTTCGAAGAAGTCAACCAAGTTTAAAAGGCATGATCTGCCTTTGACAAAGCCAAACTGGGTTGGATCCAAAGTCTGTAAGTCCCCTATGTCTTTATTTATGAGTTCCATTATGATCCTCTCCATAGCTTTGCAGATCAGGCTTGTCAAGCTAATGGGACGGTAATTTCCAGGGTCGGTGGAGGCACCGCCTTTGTGAAGTGGGACCACAGTTGCCGTGCGCCACTCCTTGGGTACGTATCCTGAGGTGAGGCTAAGATTAAACAGCTGTCCTAACTGCGGGTTTATTTCCTCATTGAGTTCATGGAGCACACAGCCGGGGACACCATCTGGTCCCATGGATGCTGTGTTTTTTGCCTTGGAGAGAGCAGTTCTCACCTGAGCGTTAGAGATGTTTGGGGGGCTACAATACTCTGGTATAGATATCTCTCCTTTTGGGGGGGGGGGAGAAGTTTGCACTGAACCTGTCAGCCAGTATGTTGGCAATGTCTGTAGGTTCAGTGATTTTTACATCATTTTGAACTAATTCTGAGCATATCTGGGAGTTTCCTCCCAGGTTTCTAACATAGCTAAAGAAGGCCTTATGATTGTCTTTTGAGTCCTTAGCGATTTTTCTCTCAAAATTTGCCTTAGATGATATTATGAGAGCTATTAGTTTTTTACTTATAATGATCAAAGGTGTCTTACCTTTTAAGGATTTTGCTCTATCTTGTAGTAGCTTCCTCCTTTTGTTGTAGAGCTTGTTTATGGCTGGGGTCCACCAGACTGGACGCTTGCCTTTGGTACAAAGAGTCTTTGTTTTGTTTGGGATTGCGTGATCCATGCAGTCCAAAATCTTTATTGGACGCCTTGTAAAGCACCACATCTGAAGGCTCTTGCAGGGGGACTATACCATCTCCCAGTACAAGTCTGAGGTGTGGAATAGTCTAGCCAAGGCTGCCTCCAGTGAGGCTGACATTCCACGCACTGGAGAACAGTGTAGGTACCACTATAATGATCTCAAAAGGGGCAAGCAGGATGCACTTAACCAGTGGCTGGATGGGGTTTGGATTGCTGACATCCTGCAGTGGTGTAAGTATACAGATATAGCAAATTTATATTAGATAGAAAGCTGCATATAGGCAAAACTGGTATGCTTAATGCTCTTCTCTTGTTCTCTTCATTGTATTCCACAGCTAACCATGAGATAATGGCAAACAGGGAAGCAAGGGGTATGCATGCAGCACAACATAGCTTTTATTTTATCTAAATTGATTCTCTTCTATGCAATAGTAGTAGTCAATTCTAATACTGTAGTCAGATGTTGTGGGTTCAAATACCATGTAACAAATATATTGTAACATCATTAAAAAATATTACATAATTTCAACAGAAGTGGCATAAATGCCTAGCTGTTAATGTAATCTGGATAATATGACCAGACATATGTGCAATATATGCAAATTGTAAGGATTACTTTGAGCAATCATCATTTATAGTTTGTAGTTGTCAAGAATTATACTTAAATGTAAATGTAGAAATAAAGTCTTTATATTGTAATAATTCATTGTATGTCACACATGAGGGTACTTATTATCTTTTTTCCCTCGTACCCAACCCTTATCTCTTTTTTTATTTTCATGTGTGGTCACAATGTTTTCATGTCATCCAATTCTGACAACTCACAAAATGCTTTACTGCTCAAGAAGGTAGGACAACTACAGTGGTTCAGCTTGCCTCCACTCCAATGTCCAACACATCTGGGATCCAACCTGGCGGCACTGCCTCTGCTGACCCTGCACTACCTGGGCCCTCCACATCAGGTAGCATTACCCCAGAAGCTGGTGCTGTGGTACCCTCTGGGAGTAGTGGCAGAAGTGGGAACTTTGTCACCCACCAGGGGTTGCCAGGCTTGGTGCATAGGGTCATGCACAGCCCCATTGGTGCACACCTATGCTGGATGGAGAGGATGATCTCTATTAAGGTCCATAACAAAAGACGTCAAGCACTCCAACAGCCAGTTGAGTAAGGAGGCAGTGATAACAGTTCTGCAGGTGAGGACTAGACTCTCACTGTCTCCATGTTTGATGAACATGGGTATCCGATGCCCCCTCCCTATCCCCAATCATGCTGTCACCCAGCCTGCTGTGTCCCTCACTGTCCTTGTATCTTCTCTTGTTTGGCCTGTTTGTCTGTATCTGTTTCCTCAGCTACCCTATTTACCTGTCCCAGAAATACCTACATTCCTTACCCAACATTCCTGTCTTAGTGAAGTTAAAAATCAAAAATGGACACCTGTCCTCCAAAAAACTATCATCCTATACATAGCCCTCTGCTTCACACAGGTACCTTCTTGACATCCTTGATTTGATCCAGTTAGCTATAAAACATGATTGCATTGTTGTCACCCCTCTATGTTGAGGTGACAGTCCAAAGTCGGCTAATGTAATATACATATTTTCAATTTTACACTGTTGAAGAAGAGGATAGCTATGGGTCTTCCTACCACCCTCCTTCACATGCCTATAATGCTTTCCCTTTGTTCTTCCCCCGTTTGTCTATCATTTCATCACTTTCCTATCTACCCTATTTTAACACCTTTAATCTGGTCATAAAATAGAACCACACACCACAAACCAATGAAGAATTTCACTTTTTGTCCTCTGTGTTTGTGTGGAGGTTGGCATTGTGCACCAATGCCGAGAGATGGTGAACAGCTCTTCAATACTGCATTTACCTCCTCACAATGCTGCTTAAACATGCTGTGCTATGGAAACAAACAGTTTCACTACCTTTAAAAATTATTTCATTGTGTTATAAATACATATTTAAAACTATTAGTTATACCTGATTCAAACTCTGTATCATCTGAGCTCAAAAAGAAATATCTTAATGCCCTTTCACCTGCTGCCACAGAGTCAGCTAAGAAGCAGCTGTGTTTCTTACATGCAGTATTATCCACAGTGATGATGACCTCACCTCTCCTCTGAACATATTTTCACAGAGGTAAGCAAACCAATAGAACTTGCATAATTTTTTTCAATGAAGCAAATGCTCACACTTGCTCATCAGTTAACTATGTCCAAATGGTGAACACAGTATAAATGTGCATCTCACATGTTCCAACACTTTGCCGTCAGTCGTGCAAACCCACTGCTTGGAGGTGCACTATAGAAACTGCACATTAGCATGTACTACTTGTGTTTACCACCCATTTAGTTTTCATCCCATGAAAGTGCATGTAAAAACACAAACAAAGGGAAGGCATGGCACTTTTTATGGAAAGAACACATATTTAGACTGTAGCTATTTGTTGCCTTCACCCATGCACTTAAAACTTGGTGTCTCAGTACTTGTTCCCAAATATATAAATTATACTACTCTACAGAAATAAATAAGAACTGCTTTCCTATTTAACATGTTCATCTTTATACTGAACATACAGAGTCAGATGTTCCAATACTTGTAGTAATGTGGATAGCTGTTTGCATATAGTTTGTAAAGCAATCTCTTAAAGTATACCTGCACATTGGAAACACAACAGCAAATATTACACTTTGCACACCCATTAATCTGGTAACATGCAGAACTTTAACATCTTAACAGTCGTACATGGATAGCCATCCATTTCATACAGACCTCCCAACATATTCTCAAATATCCAGTGATGATGTCATCCAGTATAAATTATACAACAGCATTGTAAAAGTTGGGCTTGTGCCATGGCACTTCCGTTAAGTACTGAGCTCTAGCTAAGTAGGGGTTCAAATATAACTGCAGTCAACTAGTGTGTGTGTGTGTGTGTGTGTGCGTGTGTGTGTGTGTGTGTGTGTGTGTGTGTGTGTGTGTGTGTGTGTGTGTGTGTGTGTGTGTGTGTAATCAAAAGTGCATAACAGTGTATCTTGCAGTCATCAGGGCAATCTCATGGAGTACCAATATTTTGACAGTTGCACATGCTTACACATCCATTTAATTCTGGCCTCACAACATCTTCTCTCAAACATCCAGTGATGATGTCATCCACTATAAATTGTCCTGCAGCATCATAGAAGGCAGACTTGTGCTGTAGTACTTGCATTAACACAGAGCCCTCTAGATGGTGTGCTTAGTTAAGTATGGGTTCTAATCTCACTGAAGTCATCTGGTGTGTGTGTGTGTGTGTGTGTGTGTGTGTGTGTGTGTGTGTGTGTGTGTGTGTGTGTGTGTGTGTGTGTGTGTGTGTGTGTGTGTGTGTGTGTGTGTGTGTGTGTGTGTGTGTGTGTGTGTGTGTGTGTGTGTGTGTGTGTCTGTTTGCTCTGCTGCTTGACATTCAAGAGACCTGCACATAGGACACTGCTATTATCATCCTCTTCTCACTAAACACTGCTGATGTCATCAATTATAAAGTGTTGCCTGACACTCTTCACATCAGACTTGTGCTATGGTGCTTGCATTAAATAGTGAGTTTTCCAGTCAGTGTACTTAGCTAGGCATGGTTTCTGTTCTCACTGCAGTCAACTGGTGTGTGTGTGTGTGTGTGTGTGTGTGTGCGTGTGTGTTTGTGTTTGTTAAGCTGGTTGATATTCAAAAAAAAAATGTTTACACCAGTATGTGGGACACTGCTATTACCATCGTCTTCTCACAAGACTCTGCTGATGTCATAAACTACAAAATATTGTCCGATAGTATAGAATAGAGACTTTTGCTGTGGAACTTACATTAAGTATTGTGCTCTGTAAATCGTTAAATGGGGGTTTTGCTCTCTCTGCTGTCAATTGGTGTGTTTTCATTTGGCTGACATTCCAGAGACCATTTTACACCAGTGTGTGGGTCACTGCTATTACCACCTTCTTCTCACCAAACTCTGCTGATGTCATCACTTCTAAAGAGTTGTCCTGCACTATAAAAGCCAGACTTGTGCTGTAGTACTTGTGTTAAGTACTGTGATTTGTAAATAGTTAGGTAGGGTTTCTATTCTCATTGCTTTCAGCAATCACTATGGTGACAATTTCAGAAGAATATGTGAGTCCACAGCTATGGCAACCCTCCTCTGAACATCTTGCTGCAGCATGCAATGATTATGTCATCCTGTGTAACATTTACTCTGACAGTATTCAAGACAAACCCTGCTGTGGCAGCAACATTAGCTACTGTGGTTACAAGCTACTATACCTACACATATAGGTTTTCTAATCTGACAGCAGGCAAGTTGTGTGTCTATATGTTCAACTATCACTTTTGAGACAATCTTACACAGGGATGTGACTCCACATCCATGCCCTACACTCCTCCCAACATGTTCTCCTTAGCATACAATAATGGTATCGTACTCCATAAAGTACAATATGACAGTGTTACAGTCAGACATATGTGGTATTGTTATTATGACGTTGCATGACATTCATATTCTATACCTACATGGGTGTAGTGTTAAAATCTGTCATTTGAACTAATGTATTGATAGCCATTGATACCATTGCATTACAAGCTTCTTCTATAACAACTGTAGTGATATACCTCCAGAAACTGTTGACACAGTATGATACACTGTCATATACATAGTGTTGATGTACTAGGGCATGTGTTGCTGCAGTGGAGCAGATCAAATATCTACACAGTTCACATTTCTTCATCATAGTGACACTTGCAGTATGTTCCAGGTGTGCATATGTCTGCAGCAGACCATCATTTAATGCTCTGTGACAGGCATTTCATATTGATTACATGCTCACATAAGTCTTGTCTCATGCACATATTGCTATGCTGTGATATACACAACCAATGTATCACATGTTTTGATGCAATTGCAACCTTTTGGAATTCACTGTGTGCGCAGCTGTGTTGCTACACTCAAGGATTATTGAAGTGGTCAGCAGCACCATTGTGTGACTATTAGTATTTATGCCAAGAAATGTTCTACATGAGCCAAAGCAAGTGATCTCTACTTTGTCTTGATATGACATCAGGCTGCTCAAACACAGCTTGCCCATGAAACACATATAGGCATATGTTGTGTAATTGATGCAAGTATGTGGCATGGTACAGTTGTATGACTGTGTGCATAGTGCCAGTGTGTGGAATGTGATGAATTGCCAAGGGTGTATTCAGAGGCCTTTTCACAAATCATTTATTACAATAAATGTGAAATGTTAAGTGGAATATACACCTAAGCACAGATCTGTATGTGGATGCCACCAGACGTACTGAGCTAGAAGTAGGAGGCAATCTATTAGCTAACAGTTTGTCTCACACATCACCCTCTCTCGCCACCTGCCATTAGTGAAAGTATACATGCAAACATTACTCGGGCTTTATTCTAAGGAGATAGCTCATATGTGTGCCCTCTACAGGTAATAACACAGACTCAATGGGCCCTGACAACATCCCAGGTTGTCTGTAATGTGAATCAAATCATAGACCTTACCAGACACAGTTGGATCCATAGTACAACACAGCCTCCAGACAGAATATGTTCCCATAGAAGGGTGTACATCAACATGCATCTTTCAGATTTGGGGTTGATATCACCAGATGCATGCATGTATAGACACATCCTGACTATATTCACCTGAGTGATAGACCAACAAGTCATCATGGACCTTTTCTAAAAGGACTTAGGTAATATCCCGACTATGTGAGAAAGACATGTATGATCTGTTCAGACTAAATTATGTCTGTTACATCTGTCCAACATCCTCAAGAAAGTCAATAAAGGCATGCATGATGACAACACTGTCATCCTGTGTAACTGGACCTGGCCAAGGCATTTGACACAAATCCACATTGAGGTATTACAGAGAAATTGACACAAATGGCCATAAACACCTATATCGCCAAGTGGCTCCGCCACTAGATCACATATGTGACAGATAAATCTTTTGGAGTATGTAAAGTGACCTATATTTAGAGTTCAGTGATTAGGTCTGTACCTTAGGGCTCTGTGCTAGGCACTTTCCTGTTCATTATTTAAGTGTCAGACATCAATAGTGACTTAAGCATCCTTTGTCAAATCAGCTTTGTGAAGGACTGAAGACTGTGGGCAAGAATTGAATCTGAGTGTTATACTGGTATAATACAGACAGTATCAATACACACAAAGGATTGCTGCCAGAGCCATAGAGACACAGGAGATGAACAAAAATCATGGGTGGATTCTTTACATTTTAAAAGTAAATAGCAACCTAATTATAATACAGGCAGCACACACTTATGAGCAGACCAAGTGGTATGTGACCACTGTCATGTGTGATACATGTGTGGCACATATTCCTGTGATGCACACAGTGCATGCATAGCTGATTGACAATATTAATGGCATGGGATACATTTGTGACAGTGTGGATTGTGCCATATATATGCCATGCACACCTGTCATCTAGCCAGGATTGCTTGTAATCTCAAATATAGGTATAACATTGTCCCTCCTAAAACCTCCAGCAGATGTTAAAGTTTGAGGAAGGTGTGCTTTATTCCCGTCATAGATTGCTGACAAATCATAAAAGTTGTACAAATGTGTTCTTGCAGAACCATCTGTGATCACTCATGATCACATATGTTATGTCAAAGATATAGGATTACTGGTGGTATTATTCTGGTATTGTCCATGATTGTGCATGCTTCTGTCTACTCTTGTCCATTAGCCTGTTACGATGTATCCCACTTGGTTGAGACCTATGCTGACATCACATTCATATTCAGGTAACTCATTTTGCACAGTCTCATGATATGCACCTAACCCCTATTGTATATACCACCCCTTGTATATCCAATGAAAGATGTAAGGACAATCCACGAACCAGGCAGGCAATACAAGGATCCAACCTATAAAGATAAAAACTGATTCATAGGTTCATACTAAGCTAACTGCCCTTGCAAGCCATTTTAAGCCTAGCCAATTATCCCTTGTGAGACTCAAACCCTGCACCTTGTGTTTGTAAGGCAAACACCTTACCCATTAGGCCACCCTCCCAAATGGTAAGTGCTTTCGCATGGAGCTTCTTCAGACCATCTAAAACACAGTGGTCACAATTCATTTAAATATATTACTTCAACCAATCAGCTCATATCAGCTTAAGTGCATCTATTACAAGTATATATCATTCATGAATATTTATTATATTCCTTCTATGATTCATAATTGGAAGGTTATATCATGGATGTAAATGTTTTATGTGAATGAGTTCATGATTTCACTTTAAATAGATGCACTTAAGCTTGTATGAGCTGATTGGTTGAAGTAATATATTTAAATGAATTGTGACCACTGTGTTTTTGATGATCTGACAAACCTCCATGCGAAAGTGTTTACCGTTTTAAATAAATCAGTTTTTATCTTTATATGGTTGGATCCTTGTATTGTCTGCCTGGTTTGTGGATTGTCCTTGCATCTTTCATTGGTTTTACTTATCTTATATAGGACAGGACCATGTTTGCTCTTTACAGTGCAATATTTTGTTGTTTTTTTCTGTTCATCCCTTGTATATGTTCTCTCCATTGTTTATGTCAGGGTGCTTGTATCACAAAGAATCTTCTCCATTAATATGTCACCTTGTGTGAAAGTCACATAATATACAATAAACACACAACCTGCACTGTATCATGTTGTTATGTGATTAGTGTTTATGCTACAACTGCCTTCATTGGGATGCCCTCATCTGCTACACATTACCATGTTTCACCTGTCCTCTTCCCCTGTGTTCATTCCTACAATTCATCTGTGTGTCCCTTTTCAATACAAACATTTCACCTGAATAATTATTTATAATGCAGTCTATGTACCCTTGATGATCAGATGCAAAACTTTTATTCAGTATGCCTAGAGCAGGATTGTACACTACTCTGCGCTGTATACACTTTCATATAATATGTTGGAACTGTACACATTGTTTTATTAAAAACCCTGGTAGTCATTATGGCTTTCCACGTAACCCAGCAGACCTAGTTTGTCCATAGGTAAACAGATTTACATGTCTGGATTGTTTTATATGTTTTCATGGATGGCAGCACTGTTGCTGGCCACAAAACCAACCTTGTTTACATTTAAACTCATTGAGCAGCATGCATATGTAACTAGCGCTACTGCTCACAGCGCAAATACATAAACTCCATTTAGTCTTCAAGCTAAGCCTAGATGGAGTTTATTGAATCCCCAGGTGTGACTCACACCCAGTAATTTTATTAATATTATTGTAAGAATCCTGAAGGTGCATTTTCCGGGTGGATATTATTTTCTTTGATATGTGCCACTTGGTCATCTAACAGTGATACAGAAACTTTTAAACACTGGTCATCTAATATTGATACAGAATCTTTTTAACATAGGTTAACAGTCTTTCATGAACTGGCATATAAAATATGCTGATGATATCTAGTTGGAATGTTTAGTACTTCAAACAATCCATCCAACTTCTGCGAAAGAATTAGAATATTATTCGTACGTAGGTCAAGCCTGATCGAATGGAACTTAATGCCGCTAAAGGAAGAATAGTACACTTAGTCTCAAGACTGGTTATATCTTTGGCATAAATAACTTAAATGTTACCGACATGTATGCATATCAATGATTACTTATTGATAAAAATTTAAAATTTAATCTCTACACATATTGACGATTGTTATGAAACTTAACTGAATAGTTGGATTAAATCAGTGTTATTTTATTTCCAGAGACCATTTTATTTTGATTTCATTTTTTTACAAATTTAATAAGGCTACACCTGGAGTACTATACCTCATTGTGGTACCTTCCGAAACCTTAGAGATCAAGAAACTTGAGAGTGGTCAGCATCACTTTACTAAGAATTTACAGGACCTCTCTTCTTACCCTTATCATCCCACATTAAAAGTTTGGGTATCTTAGATGCCAAAGACTAGAATGTAACCTAGTATTAGCTTTTCTTGCAAATTAATACTTTTAACCTGGTTCTTGGAATTCACTTTTAGTCTAATATTTATTATCTGAAAAGTATTTTGGATTGTAAACTGCCCTTCTTGATCAAATATTGGATGAGATCTTTTTGATCATGCAGATGATTCCTATTAGAACAAAATACTGAATCCATACAAAAATGCATCGTCATTTATAACTTATAAACTTGTATTTAATGATTCTTTTGAGGACTCAGAATTAATTTAAGGGTATTTTTTGAATGATATACACTATTTATCTCTGTATGGTATGTATATGCTACAAATTGATGGGAAATTACCTCTGAAGAAAAAAGCAAAGCATTATAATATGGGAACACAAAAGATCACTGTGTGAAGAAGAAGCCTTAAATGAAAAACAAAATCATATCAGAAAATGTAGAAACTGTATTATCCAGTTTGAATGAGTCCATGCATCAGAACTATATTCTTCTGTTTTAGTTCACAGTTGTTTTAAAACATAACACTGGTATTGTATTCTGCGGAAAATACACACATTATATCTAGCAAGTTATGTGTTCAATATGAGACAAATAAAAGCATATGGGAAAAGTCAGTGATTGTGCTTAGAAAGAATGAAAAGAAATGGTATAAAAATACCATTAGCTAGGCAGAAAAGGTCTGATAATGGAATTCTTAGACTGCCTGCATGCTACACAAGGCTATGAATGTGGCTTTGCACAGCATGCAGGGGGTTCCTGATTCATATACACCTTGCTACTCAGTAGATTACCTTGGCTTTGCTAAACAGTAAGAGTTTTTGGAGCCAAATGTAAATGCAGAAACCTCTGGGTATGGCCTATGAAAATTAGGAACTTGCACAAACTATTGAACTGTTCTGCTGGAATTTGTGCACAAACACAGGTGTTAAACAAGATCCATTTTTGGGCAATGCACATAAAATATACATTTATATAGCTATTAGAGCACTATACCCATGCATATCAATGATCTGAGCAACATAAAATGGATCATACCTCTCCAGTGAACCTCTTTATGAGGAGTGTTCCTCATTTTGAGTTTTAAAAATTTCAAGATCCTCACAGTTTCATGTTGAAAGGTTCTGTTTCACTTTTACTGCTAGGATTTTTTTAACTGATATGCAAGACAAACCATACTGAATCATATTAATTCAGTAAAATAAATTTTAATAAGCATAAAGTAACACACTGCAAGCATATTTTGTGCTACCTAGTTGGAGTTAATAGCTGTTATTACGTGTTTCACATTTTTCCCATTTGTTCCACATTATGCAAGTTAATGTTCTACATTTTGGAAATCAAAGGTCAAGAGGTATGAAATGGAATACATTTACACTGCTCAAACTGCCATTACAGGTAGGAAGTGGAGTGCAATGTGTGAGTGTGCCTATGTGCATGCAGGTTTGGTGTTTGCATGTGTGTGTGTGTGTGTGTGTGTGTGTGTGTGTGTGTGTGTGTGTGTGTGTGTGTGTGTGTATACGTGTGTGCATGTACGCGTGTGTCTGTGTGTGTGTGTGTGTGCATGAGTACGCGTGCGTGCACATGCAGGTGCATCTTTGTGTGTGTCTGTGATTAGTCTAATTGTATGTGCTTGAGGGTTTATTGTAAGAGCACATATGTGTGCAGCTGTGAATGATGCCCCATGTTTAATGGGACCTATATCTGGAAATGATGGGGAAATCATGGATACAGAATATGGTGATAATAGATGTGTGAATATGTTTGTGTAAAGATGAATGTAACAATGTGGGTCTCTGACCATCTTTGCAAATCAGCATATCTGCGAGCTTGTTTGCAAATTTTAGAGGGAGGGAGGGAGGGCACGCCAGCATGCTAAATTGTAGTTATGTATGCTACTTATTTGCAGACAATGATTGCATATGCAACTGAGGGTTTGTTTAAACTGACCAAATCGGTGATAATTTATTATGCAAATTTGGTATTAATGTGATTCTGAGCCATAGAGGTTGTGCATGGCTATATTTCAGAATAGCACAACTTGCCTTAATGGAGCATGTTGATTTGTGCTAATGTAAGGAAGGGCTTCAAATTCCAACCTAAAAATAAAACTGTTCTTACAAATTCCAATAGTCAGAAAAGCAGGAATACTAAAAAATGACACGTGATTTCTCAGATGCAGGTCGGCACCAACAAAAAAGTTGTTCATGACAATTTGAAGTTTGTAACATGTCCATAAAACCAATTATTGCAACCATTTGAAATACAAACTAATATCCTTTAAAAAAAGTATAGTCTTTATAAAAAATTTTATTGACCCTTGCTGTTATAGTACAACCACTAGGAATACTTTGTTCTCACAAGGAAAATAGATTATAAATCAGAACTTTAACTTGAAAGTCATAACAGTGATTCACTGGACCAATTTCGCTTATTCTTATACTTAAGATAGCATTGTGTTTGCAGTGCTGTTACATATGGGGAACACTGCATAATGCACTGAAGGAATTAATCCAAATTATTTATTTATTTGTGTGGGTATATGCATAATGATTAGTTAATCTGCTTCATATGCTGTAATTCAGCAGCAGGTAAAACATGTTCATATCATCTGTAGCTGTTGTTATTCTCGAGCTGTTCTGGTAAGTAACACATTTCCCCGGAAAAATATGTACATCTTTACATTATGATTTTGACCAGGTTAATGACAGTAAAGCAAATGATCATTCACAGGAGAAAAAATATCCACAACACTATCACTTTGACTATTTTTGATATGTTCAATCAACACAAACATCACATTTTGGGAAAGTAGCTTATGGATTTGGGGATAACAAGTAAACACTGCAGAGACAACTTCCTGGGATTAGGATCAAACACTAGATCCTGCAGTAGATAATTATCAGTATTAAGACTTGTGCTACTTTTCCTCCATGATGTATATGCCATGCACTACCCTGGTAAACAAATACAATTAAAAATAAATAATAAAAATGTGGTCAGTATAATGCTCTACAGATCTTCATGTCTCATGCTTGTGCAGACCCCTGTGATTAAATAGCATGAAACACATGTAGGCCTATACAAAATTATGCTAAGCAGATTGCCCTTTAAATTGTAGACTTTTTACTCACTGCAACTCTCTGTACTTCCTTCTACACTACTCACTACATAAACCTTCATTTTTAATTTCCCTCTAAACCTGGGTGGCAGTCAGGCTGTAAATTACTCATTTCACACTCTCCTCTTTGTTTAATACTTCGTCTATTCTGGCTGGCAGTACTATCAGTCTGGATGTCAGAAAGAAGTTAACTAACAACATTTTCTGTCAGGGAGGCAGGCAAACTGAGAATTATTTTACAGTTCTCCTCTTCATCTGAAACTGCTTTTCATCCTTGAATCTTACTGCGCTTTCCAATTAGCCTGGATGGCAGACAGGGTAATGAACTCAGTTTAGGAAAAGGTTAAGAAGTTCAGCTCTTCATAATGTCATGATTTCCTTTTAATGTTATTTCCCAAACAGGCTGAGTAGCAGTAAAAGAGGGTATATCTTACTCTTAGATGAACAATCTCACTCCATTTCTTCCACCCATTTTAAACTTCATCCCTGAGTGGGAGCCAGACAGAATACTTCCTCTCTTTATAGCAATATCGGCCCCTAAAATACATAACCAGCTTCTGTTCAGCCACACCCAATTCAATTTTTAATTAGGACTATCTCCCTTCACTCAGCACACTGCCTAACTTCCACGTCCCCTGTAATCACTGTATTCTATTAATCATTCAGAATTCTATCCACTTTATATGTTTCAAGCCACTAAATGCTATTTACTTTATATTTAACTGCTATTTTCTAATTACAGTCAATCTGCTATTCTCTTTTGACCACATTTTGCACATGAATAAGAATGAGACTGTTAGACTTGTCCTTAGCTTGAATAATCTCACTAAGAATACTAAGTGGTTGTGTCTTCCTCTCAAATAAACTCCCAACATAAGATATCCCTGTCTGCAAAGTCCAGATACCCATATACCATAGTCTCAAGTAATTGTTTTCTGAGTACTTTTTATGCTCCATACTTCATCCTACAGCCTTACTACCAGAGCTTTATGTCTGTGCCTGATTTACCTGCTTCTCTATTTCTCACCCATACTTATTCCAAAATAGCTAGGGCTAGTAGCAGAACCTAAGGGCATCCTGGGGGTCTTGACCATCAGTTCTGCCAGTTGTTTTTACAGTCCTGTGGTTTTGTCTGAGGGGCAGACATACAACAGGGTGTGCAGCGTGTCGCTCCACCTCCTTGGCAGTTCAGTCATGATGACCACCCTTTCATCCTCTTTAGATTATGCCCCCCCAAGTGAAATGTCCCTAGTTTCCAACAGAGATCACCACACGGAATGCCCACATAATCATTCACACCCTGAGATGGGTACCCATCACATACCTGTCAATCTGTCAGTCACTCAAGCTACTAATCTATCCCTGGACAGCTGGGATGTAGTCAGGGCTTTATCACTGTATGTTCAGCCTCAAATGTTAGACATTCCAGTATACTGCAAGCATATCTAAAAATGCTGTCATGCTTAATATAGAGACAATATGTTATACAAACATTATTCCTTCAAAACTCTCACAATCACAACAAATACCCGAATAAACTCTTAACCTAACTCATCTATCGATTACACAAAATCTACCTTTCAGGTGATATCTACTCAAACACAGGGCCACTCTACATTAAAATTATTTCTATTAATGTTTGCTGCATAAACAACAAATGTATTTTACTAAAGATTTGTTTTACAAATGAATAATCTCATATACTAGCCTTAACAGAAACCTGGTCCAAAGATGACTTCTGCCACTCAGATTACGTGTAATAACTATATCACTATTAAAGCCTTTGATCTGGTTCAAAATGTAGTGGAGAAACAGCCATTATGATTAAAATATGTACTGTAATTAAAATTAAAGAATACAACTCCACCAACTGCACAAATGGGCTTAAATGATCCATAGTGGTTTTTGAAAAAGGTAATAGTCAAACATCAGGGGTGATTTATTTAGCAATTTGTAAATCCTGTCCAGCTTACTACATAGGTAAGATGGAAAGGCATCTTAGGGGCAGGATATATGAGCATGAGTATCAGATTGCTACAAAAAACTTAAATAATGCCCTATATAAACATACTGCAGTATGTGTAAACTTTGTTCAGTTTTTGTTTGGCATTGTAGAGTGAGTTAGGGCAAATCCTGGGGTGGTGGGGTGACTATATGAACTATATAGAGAAAAGAGAGACTAAGTAGTAAATAAAATTAGCAGCAACATATGCACCAGGTCTTAATGAAATGGTATCCCTAAAACCTCTACTAGTGAGGAAAGGTCTTAGGTTTTTATTTATTGCACTTTTTATATAAATAGTGGTGGGAATTTTATATTACACTATAGATTATGTTAAAACACATCAAAATGTTTATGAAGTTCAACATTTAAAATGTTTTAAAATTTACATATATTCAATGTGTATGTAATATAAAATGTTTTTAATTAGAGTTGTTTTTAACTAAGTGCTGTACAGTTTTCACAGTTGGTATATATTATCTGGGAGATTTAAAGTAGTAGTACGTTTAAATGAGTGAGCATGGTGGTGACATCATGCAGTTTAAACAGTATTTAAATTAATTCATTATGGAGTGTAATTAGATTCTGATGAAGTCCCCAGTTTAGGGGATGAAAGCACTCAATCTGTATGCTCTTTATGTGGAAGAATAAAGACAACTTGCACTGAAGAGTTGGCTGACAATATAGTGATTCCTGCTTCTGAAAGTGTTTGCTTTGGGACATTTTTCTTAAATGAGTTTTACTATTGGAAGGCACACTCACCTCTCCATAAGCACAGTATACATCCGACCCCTTCTTCATCTGCAATAATGCAACAAACAGTGGTTTACATGCATTCAACTGACAACCCATAAAACTACATAGTAATATTCGACTTCAACATTACTGATTCAGCCAAAGTAGAGCTAAACAGGATATTACAGTCTTATAGTTTGAAACAACAAGTGTCTAGTCCTACCAGAACCAACAAACAAACTGGTAACCATACCATTTTAGACATACTGCTCAAAAATATCAACCACTGCTATTTAAATATATATACGTATTACCAAATTCACTCAGTGATCACTGTCTCACTTCATCCATTTAGCTTTTTAAAACTGCTCAAACCCCTCTACAAATACTATTTGAAAGACCCTTTCTTAATGACAAACTAATTCAACTCCACATCCTTCTTGAATAATGACTGGCCCACACTCTACAACCAGACAGGCCCAACTATAATGCTTTTCCACTGTACAATTAATTGCTCTGTCAAAAATGCATGGCCCTTATTCCAACTAACCTGATGCAGGAGTAGAGCAGCACCATTATATCCATCATATTTCAATCAAAATTTTCTTTGCTAAATACTGGGAAACATATGTGCAGAACTTAACAGAAACACAGAAATTACACTCTATAGCCACCACGTTGAAAGTGACCCCTTACAAAAAACTACAATACACTCATTTCATGATTGTAAATAATGCATACTTGTCTCCAAAAATGCAAAATAAATTCAACCCAACAATCCCCAGCATATGTTCCTACTGCAAAAATCAAGAAGCTGATCTATTCTATTATTTTCTGGAGTTGTAAATGTGTCCACAAATTATGGTGCTCATTGAGGGTGCGACTTGAGAAAATGGGCTATGAAAAAACATCTCTATCTTGGAAATTTACACTTTTACAAATACGCCCCAAACATCTCAAAAGATAGGATGTACATTCTAATTACACTATTTTCCTACACTTTTACAAATACGCCCCAAACATCTCAAAAGATAGGATGTACATTCTAATTACACTATTTTTCTACACTTTTACAAATACGCCCCAAACATCTCAAAAGATAGGATGTACATTCTAATTACACTATTTTCCTTACTCAAGTTATACGGTACTCAAAACTGAACAGACAGAACACTACCCTCTTGGGATGGCTTTAAGAAAATGGCAATAAAATACATTACTGCACATAAATACATAACCATTCAAGTCTTTTTGGCTTTTCCCAGTTAGGGGTCGCCACAGCAGAACTCCGGTCTGCTAATGACTGGCAGAAGTTTTTTTTTTATGGTGCCAAGTTGCCAACCCAATTCCCAACCTTCAGTGAAGGCACGCCCATTCACACATGTCTTTCGGAGGCCACTCAACTGTGGGGAGGATATGCAGACTCTACACAGAAGGCGCTCCAGCTGAGAATTGAACAGGAGAACTTTGTGCTGTGAGACAACAATGCTACCGCTGTACCACCATGGCTAATATAACTAAAAGAGCCCATCTCAGACATTATTGGGACAGTCTCTTAAACCATATTTTTCACAGATAAAGAGAAAAGACAAATTACAATAAAACTAGTTAAGATATATGACTGACGACAAAGCAAGAAAATGAACACAAACCAGCGAAAAAGGCTTCAGACCACGAGGAACACCAAAACCAGATAATACCTTAACGCAGATTTTATTAAATAAATAAACAATACTACAGCAGCGTTTTCGCTACTCTCACAAGGTAGCTTCTTCAGAGGATTTGAAAAAAACTGACAACACACTCTTTTTATAAAGGTGTTGCTAATTGTATAATTACATGGTTACATCACTTCCTGGTGCTGTTTATTCACAAAAAACTTTTTTTAGATACAAAGTAATAAACAGTAACCCATAGTCTCCCTATTAAACTACTAATAAAAACCATAATTAAAAGACGCAAATCTGTTGTCCTAAACACATTTAACAATATAATAGCTGTTAAGCTAAAAAGTATCCTAAAAAAGTAAATGTGTCTACGCCTTTTAAGAATGTACTATAGTAGTTGGTGACAACAGCAAAAGCAGTCACTTGACAAAGTTTAAGAGAGGCACAAGAACTAGCTAAAAAAGTGATATATATATATATATATATATATATATATATATATATATATATATATATATATATATATATATATATATACAAGATAAAACATATATTACACATGTGCTTACATGTGTTAAAAAATATATATAACCAAATAGGCTGTGTGCAATAGAAACCCTAAACAAGGTATATGTATGTCCTTACATTAACACAAAACATTACTAAATAGGCTACATACATTAAAAAACCTTAAGTAGAGCCTAAGACAATATATATATGTAATTTAAAAATACTTGTTTTACACTCAATAAAAGCGAAAAGCAAAACAATTATCAACTCTCGTCACTTCCCTTAATAAAAAGTGAGATGTAGAATAAGATAAAATAAAATAAAATAAATTAAAATAAAATAAACTACAATAAACATGAGATGAAAGTATAAGTCAACATGAAATAAGTTAAACATGTTAATGAATGTTAGCTGGTGCATAAAAAACTTTCATCTCAAATAAGATTTGTACTTTAAAAACGGTGCTATGTTACAGCTTTCGTTGAGACCTGGTGTATTAAAAGCATCCAATTTCAATTGCCACATTAGCTCACGTGTTTCTAGTAAAAGTGAAGTAGGACCACCCCTGATGGATATAGGCAAATGGCCTATGCCCATAAACAGAAACACATGGCCAGGATGATTAACTATATGCTTAGCCAGAGCATTTTCACATTTATTATTCTTAATAGCATAACAGTGCTGATAAATTTGTTCCTTAAACTTTCTATCTGTCTTGCTGACGTAGAAGGCGGAACAGCATGTGCAAAAAGCCACATAAATGATTGATTTTGTGTCACAGCTAATTCTATGATGGATAAAAAATTTTTTATCCAGAACACAAAATGAACTACCTGTCTTTATGTGATTGCACCAATTGCACAAGCCACATGCAAATGATCCCTTAGTCCTGTTATACAAGCCTACTGATGGACCACTTTGAAGTAAATCCTTCATATTTCTGCCTCTCTTAAAAACCGTGCGAGGTTTATCGCCCAATTTTCCAGATAACATAGAGTGAGTAGAAATAAAGAACCAGTTCTTAGTCGGGATTCCTTGAATGACATCAGAATTAAGATTGTATGTCGTGATAAAACTGCATGGGAACTCCTCTAGTACAGGTTCAACAGTAGGATTGGAAACATCTACAGTTGCAAGGTTCGATGCAGCACTAGGTGGCAAAGCTGTACCATCAACAGCTGTAGGTAGCACAGTAAGGAGAGGTTTATAAAAAACATTCCTTCTCTTAATAGCTACTTCATTCGTTAAATCATCCACCAAACTCTGTGGATAACCACGATGAAGAAAAAGCTCCTTTAAATATGTACCTTCCAGTAAGAAATCATTCAACTCACTGCACATTCTTACCGCCCTCACCAATTGTCCTTTCACTATAGCTCTTTTTTGTTTAAATGGATGTGAGCTCGTAAAATGGAGGAAAGAATTAACATATGTGTCCTTCCTAAAAATAACAGATTTAAGTTTACAGGAAAATGGTACTCTTGACAATCTAACATCAAGGTAATCAATCAGGTCAGTGTCAAAGTGGTAAGTGAATTTCAAAAATGTTGTTGTTGAATTCAAATATTCAACAAATGAGTGTGCAAGTGTGGAATCACCTTTGAAAAGTATAAAGACATCATCTAAAAATCGTGTATAATAAATCAACTTCTCGTTCCATTCCTTGTTGTTGAAGACAAAATGTCTTTCCCAGTAGGCCATAAATAAGTTGGCAACAACGGCCCCACAAGGTGAGCCCATAGCTACACCTTGTTACTGGATATAAACATCTTTTTCAAACATGAAAAAGTTGGAAGACAAGATGATGTCTAACAATTCAGTTACATTATTGATGTCCTTTTTGGGAGCCCCAAGCTCTATTAAAAGAAGTTCGACCCATTCCAATGCTTCCTGGAGAGGGATAGATGTATACAAATCGACGACGTCGATAGTAAGAAAGTTTGTAGTCTCATCCAAGTTTACATCATTCAAGTTGGATAAGAAAGACCAGGAGTCTTTACAAATACTAGGGATGAGTTTGATGTACTTAGAGAGCAAGGAGTCAATGTATTTAGATCATGGGTAAGAGATTGATGATCTACCATCAATTAAAGCCCTCATAGGGGGGTTGACCAAGTTTTTGTGAACTTTAGGTATGCCAAACATGACAGGTGTTTTGGGATTCAGAATGTCAATGTATTTAAGAGTATCTAGGCCTATTCTACCACCAATGAAGAGATCTCTAAAATAACCTCTAATTCTATTAGAACAGACATTCATTTCATTGACAGAAGAGGCCTCATAGGCTGGACAATCCAGAACCTTATACATTCTCTCAACGTAGTCAGTTTGTTCAAAAATGGCTAAACCACCCCCTTTATCTGGTTTAATAATTCTAACTGTGGATGCGCGCAATTTATTGAAGGCTAACAGTTGTTCTTTAGAAATATTAAAGTAGTTAGACATCGGGATAAATGCCTTGTCCATATGTCTAATATCCAATTCACATGCACACTCAAACATTTTTAAAGCCACATGTAAAGGCGGATTAAACACACTTGATAGTTTTAATGTCATGGTGTTACACCTTGTCGAATCATTAAATAATAATTTTAAATTAAGCTTCCTGACATAACATTTTAGGTCCAACAATACTCTAGCCACATCACATCTTCTAGATGGAACAAAAGTGTTGCCTAAAGCTAGAAGTTCTACAAGTTCTGGCTCTAAGGAAAGGGAAGAGAAATTGTAAATCTTAAAATCACCACGTTCGTTTAAAATAATGGTAGGTGGGCAGTTAGTTGGATTGCCCTCATTTAAACTCAATGGTTCCAAATCCTGTTCCCCCTCTGACGAGATTGATTGTTCCTGTTCCCTAAAAAAGAATTATCCAAATTCGAACAACTAGTAGTTCCTGAGTTGTTACTGGCAGTAGGCGGATCATTATGCCCGCCCTTGTTATCCTGTCTGTCCCTATTTCTGTTACTTCTCCTAAGAGGGTGTTGACCTTCAATGTTAGAAGTGTGAGCATTATTATTAGAAGGAGTTACAGTATCTTCTCTGTCAGTGTGTGCAGGCAAGTCATCTCCACTTCCTACCCGATTTTTACCACACAATTTAGGGTAGGCCCTATCGTTAGAGTATGCCAGCCTGTCCCTGTATAATTTTTTAGATTTATTTGTTTTAATTTTGACCAAATAAGTGTCAATACTGGAGAAGATACGTGCATAATCAAATGTAAACTTAGAAAAAGAAGCATTAATTTTGATTTCTTCATCTAATGCGCACACATCTTTAATCAAATTGTCTATACAGATAGAGTAATGCTTCACTAACAGTTCTATAAGTTGCATGCCCTGTTTTTGGAAAAGGCTCTTTAAGTCAGACAAAAAGTCGTCACTGTCAATAAGATTAGTTGGAGAAAAGACATTCCTTTGACCTTTCGGTACCAGTCCTTCATTCAAGCATTGCTTGAAGTAAGCTACTTCAAGCTGCAGTTTCCTTAATTTGAAAGTCTTAATGTCTAACAATTTTAACTTGTCCGACAAGGACTCTGGACAACTCAATAAGTTAGTACTGTCCGGCACCGGTGAAGCATCTTGTAGTGGTTTAATGAAAGTCAAAAAATCACCTGTATTCCGGATCCATTCGGATATGGATGCGATGCCCATAAGTGCATCTTCATGGCCAGCAGTAGCATTTTGTCTGTCAACTGACACGTTAGAAGCTCCAGTCACCAAAGGTTTTGCTGCAAATGCAGTCGTTCTTATTGGTTGTGCTGCAGGAATAAATCCTTGCGAGCCGCTAGACTCTCCACTCATGCCAGCAGCCAAAAAGTTAGTTTCCGGGTTAACGGAACCACGAAAAGAGTGGTTCCTTTCAAAAGACTCAAGCCGTTCGTTCATTGAGTCAATTCTCTGTGTTAGCAGCAGCAACAGGTTAGATACATCCAAGTTATCAGGTTTGCTCGACCCAAAAATATTAGGACTGGTAGGGCTCTCCATAGGTTCCGAGGCCATACAAGATTGATGACAAAACAAGAAAATGAACACAAACCAGCAAAAAAGGCTTCAGACCACGAGGAACACCAAAACCAGATAATAACTTAACGCAGATTTTATTAAATAAATAAACAATACTACAGCAGCGTTTTCGCTACTCTCACAAGGTAGTTTCTTCAGAGGATTTGAAAAACACTGACAACACACTCTTTTTATAAAGGTGTTACTAATTGTATAATTACATGGTTACATCACTTCCTGGTGCTGTTTATTCACAAAAAACTTTTTTTATATACAAAGTAATAAACAGTAACCCATAGTCTCCCTATTAAACTAATAACAAAAAACATAATTAAAAGACGCAAATCTGTTGTCCTAGACACATTTAACAATATAATAGCTGTTAAGCTAAAAAGTATCCTAAAAAAGTAAATGTGTCTACGCCTTTTAAGAATGTACTATAGAATGCGCAATAGAAACCCTAAAAATACTTGTTTTACACTCAATAATATTCTACGTCTCACTTTTTATTAAGGGAAGTGACGAGAGTTGATAATTGTTTTGCTTTTCGCTTTTATTGAGTGTAAAACAAGTATTTTTAAATTACATGTATATATTGTCTTAGGCTCTACTTAAGGTTTTTTAATGTATGTAGCCTATTTAGTAATGTTTTGTGTTAATGTAAGGACATACATATACCTTGTTTAGGGTTTCTATTGCACACAGCCTATTTGGTTATATATATATTTTTAACACATGTAAGCACATGTGTAATATATGTTTTATCTTATATATATATATATATATATATATATATATATATATATATATATATATATATATCACTTTTTTAGCTAGTTCTTGTGCCTCTCTTAAACTTTGTCAAGTGACTGCTTTTGCTGTTGTCACCAACTACTATAGTACATTCTTAAAAGGCGTAGACACATTTACTTTTTTAGGATACTTTTTAGCTTAACAGCTATTATATTGTTAAATGTGTCTAGAACAACAGATTTGCGTCTTTTAATTATGGTTTTTGTTAGTAGTTTAATAGGGAGACTATGGGTTACTGTTTATTACTTTGTATATAAAAAAAGTTTTTTGTGAATAAACAGCACCAGGAAGTGATGTAACCATGTAATTATACAATTAGCAACACCTTTATAAAAAGAGTGTGTTGTCAGTGTTTTTCAAATCCTCTGAAGAAGCTACCTTGTGAGAGTAGCGAAAACGCGGCTGTAGTATTGTTTATTTATTTAATAAAATCTGCGTTAAGGTATTATCTGGTTTTGGTGTTCCTCGTGGTCTGAAGCCTTTTTTGCTGGTTTGTGTTCATTTTCTTGCTTTGTCGTCAGTCTTGTATGGCCTTGGAACCTATGGAGAGCCCTACCAGTCCTAATATTTTTTGGGTCGAGCAAACCTGATAACTTGGATGTATCTAACCTGTTGCTGGTGCTAACACAGAGAACTGACTCAATGAATGAACGGCTTGAGTCTTTTGAAAGGAACCACTCTTTTCGTGGTTCCGTTAACCCGGAAACTAACTTTTTGGCTGCTGGCATGAGTGGAGAGTCTAGCGGCTCGCAAGGATTTATTCCTGCAGTACAACCGATAAGAACGACTGCATTTGCAGCAAAACCTTTGGTGACTGGAGCTTCTAACGTGTCGGTTGACAGACAAAATGCTACTGCTGGCCATGAAGATGCACTTATGGGCGTCGCATCCATATCCGAATGGATCCGGAATACAGGTGATTTTTTGACTTTCATTAAACCACTACAAGATGCTTCGCCGGTGCCGGACAGTACTAACTTATTGAATTGTCCAGAGTCCTTGTCGGACAAGTTAAAATTGTTAGACATTAAGACTTTCAAATTAAGGAAACTGCAGCTTGAAGTAGCTTACTTCAAGCAATGCTTGAATGAAGGACTGGTACCGAAAGGTCTAAGGAACGTCTTTTCTCCAACTAATCTTATTGACAGTAACGACTTTTTGTCTGACTTAAAGATCCTTTTCCAAAAACAGGGCATGCAACTTATAGAACTGTTAGTGAAGCATTACTCTATCTGTATAGACAATTTGATTAAAGATGTGTGCGCATTAGATGAAGAAATCAAAATTAATGCTTCTTTTTCTAAGTTTACATTTGATTATGCACGTATCTTCTCCAGTATTGACACTTATTTGGTCAAAATTAAAACAAATAAATCTAAAAAATTATACAGGGACAGGCTGGCATACTCTAACGATAGGGCCTACCCTAAATTGTGTGGTAAAAATCGGGTAGGAAGTGGAGATGACTTGCCTGCACACACTGACAGAGAAGATACTGTAACTCCTTCTAATAATAATGCTCACACTTCTAACATTGAAGGTCAACACCCTCTTAGGAGAAGTAACAGAAATAGGGACAGACAGGATAACAAGGGCGGGCATAATGATCCACCTACTGCCAGTAACAACTCAGGAACTACTAGTTGTTCGAATTTGGATAATTCTTTTTTAGGGAACAGGAACAATCAATCTCGTCAGAGGGGAAACAGGAATTGGAACCATTGAGTTTAAATGAGGGCAATCCAACTAACTGCCCACCTACCATTATTTTAAATGAACGTGGTGACTTTAAGATTTACAATTTCTCTTCCCTTTCCTTAGAGCCAGAACTTGTAGAACTTCTAGCTTTAGGCAACACTTTTGTTCCATCTAGAAGATGTGATGTGGCTAGAGTATTGTTGGACCTAAAATGTTATGTCAGGAAGCTTAATTTAAAATTATTATTTAATGATTCGACAAGGTGTAACACCATGAAATTAAAACTTCCAAGTGTGTATAATCCGCCTTTACATGTGGCTTTAAAAATGTTTGAGTGTGCATGTGAATTGGATATTAGACATATGGACAAGGCATTTATCCCGATGTCTAACTACTTTAATATTTCTAAAGAACAACTGTTAGCCTTCAATAAATTGCGCGCATCCACAGTTAGAATTATTAAACCAGATAAAGGGGGTGGTTTAGCCATTTTTGAACAAACTGACTACGTTGAGAGAATGTATAAGGTTCTGGATTCTCCAGCCTATGAGGCCTCTTCTGTCAATGAAATGAATGTCTGTTCAAATAGAATTAGAGGTTATTTTAGAGATCTCTTCATTGGTGGTAGAATAGACCTAGATACTCTTAAATACATTGACATTCTGAATCCCAAAACACCTGTCATGTTTGGCATACCTAAAGTTCACAAAAACTTGGTCAACCCCCGTATGAGGGCTTTAATTGATGGTAGATCATCAATCTCTTACCCATGTTCTAAATACATTGACTCCTTGCTCTTTAAGTACATCGAACTCATCCCTAGTATTTGTAAAGACTCCTGGTCTTTCTTATCCAACTTGAATGATGTAAACTTGGATGAGACTACAAACTTTCTTACTATCGACGTTGTCGATTTGTATACATCTATCCCTCACCAGGAAGCATTGGAATGGGTCGAACTTCTTTTAATTGAACTTGGGGCTCCCAAAAAGGACATCAATAATGTAACTGAATTGTTAGACATCATCTTGTCTTCCAACTTTTTCATGTTTGAAAAAGATGTTTATATCCAGAAACAAGGTGTAGCTATGGGCTCACCTTGTGGGGCCGTTGTTGCCAACTTATTTATGGCCTACTGGGAAAGACATTTTGTCTTCAACAACAAGGAATGGAACAAGAAGTTGATTTATTATACACGATTTTTAGATGATGTCTTTATACTTTTCAAAGGTGATTCCACACTTGCACACTCATTTGTTGAATATTTGAATTCAACAACAACATTTTTGAAATTCACTTACCACTTTGACACTGACCTGATTGATTACCTTGATGTTAGATTGTCAAGAGTACCATTTTCCTGTAAACTTAAATCTGTTATTTTTAGGAAGGACACATACGTTAATTCTTTCCTCCATTTTATGAGCTCACATCCATTTAAACAAAAAAGAGCTATAGTGAAAGGACAATCGGTGAGGGCGGTAAGAATGTGCAGTGAGTTGAACGATTTCTTACTGGAAGGTACATATTCAAAGGAGCTTTTTCTTCATCGTGGTTATTCACAGAGTTTGGTGGATGATTTAACGAATGAAGTAGCTATTAAGAGAAGGAATGTTTTTTATAAACCTCTCCTTACTGTGCTACCTACAGCTGTTGATGGTACAGCTTTGCCACCTAGTGCTGCATCGAACCTTGCAACTGTAGATGTTTCCAATCCTACTGTTGAACCTGTACTAGAGGAGTTCCCATGCAGTTTTATCACGACATACAATCTTAATTCTGATGTCATTCAAGGAATCCTGACTAAGAACTGGTACTTTATTTCTACTCACTCTATGTTATCTGGCAAATTGGGCGATAAACCTTGCACGGTTTTTAAGAGAGGTAGAAATATGAAGGATTTACTTCAAAGTGGTCCATCAGTAGGCTTGTATAACAGGACTAAGGGATCATTTGCATGTGGCTTGTGCAATTGGTGCAATCACATAAAGACAGGTAGTTCATTTTGTATTCTGGATAAAAAATTTTTTATCCATCATAGAATTAGCTGTGACACAAAATCAATCATTTATGTGGCTTTTTGCACATGCTGTTCCGCCTTCTACGTCGGCAAGACGGATAGAAAGTTTAAGGAACGTATTTATCAGCACTGTTATGCTATTAAGAATAATAAATGTGAAAATGCTCTGGCTAAGAATATAGTTAATCATCCTGGCCATGCGTTTCTGTTTATGGGCATAGACCATTTGCCTATATCCATCAGGGGTGGTCCTACTTCACTTTTACTAGAAACACGTGAGCTAATGTGGCAATTGAAATTGGATGCTTTTAATACACCAGGTCTCAATGAAAGCTGTAACATAGCACCATTTTTAAAGTACAAATCTTATTTGAGATGAAAGTTTTTTATGCACCAGCTAACATTCATTAACATGTTTAACTTATTTCATGTTGACTTATACTTTCATCTCATGTTTATTGTAGTTTATTTTATTTTAATTTATTTTATTTTATTTTATCTTATTCTACGTCTCACTTTTTATTAAGGGAAGTGACGAGAGTTGATAATTGTTTTGCTTTTCGCTTTTATTGAGTGTAAAACAAGTATTTTTAAATTACATATATATATTGTCTTAGGCTCTACTTAAGGTTTTTTAATGTATGTAGCCTATTTAGTAATGTTTTGTGTTAATGTAAGGACATACATATACCTTGTTTAGGGTTTCTATTGCACACAGCCTATTTGGTTATATATATATTTTTAACACATGTAAGCACATGTGTAATATATGTTTTATCTTGTATATATATATATATATATATATATATATATATATATATATATATATATATATCACTCTTTTAGCTGGTTCTTGTGCCTCTCTTAAACTTTGTCAAGTGACTGCTTTTGCTGTTGTCACCAACTACTATAGTACATTCTTAAAAGGCGTAGACACATTTACTTTTTTAGGATACTTTTTAGCTTAACAGCTATTATATTGTTAAATGTGTCTAGGTCAACAGATTTGCGTCTTTTAACTATGGTTTTTGCCAGTAGTTTAATAGGGAGACTATGGGTTACTATTTATTACTTTGTATATAAAAAATTTTTTTTGCAAATAAACAGCACCAGGAAGTGATGTAACCATGTAATTATACAATTAGCAACACCTTTATAAAAAGAGTGTGTTGTCAGTGTTTTTCAAATCCTCTGAAGAAGCTACCTTGTGAGAGTAGTGAAAACTCTGCTGTAGTATTGTTTATTTATTTAATAAAATCTGCGTTAAGGTATTATCTGGTTTTGGTGTTCCTCGTGGTCTGAAGCCTTTTTCGCTAGTTAAGATATATAATAAATAAGACTATAAACTTGTACTGAATGACTCTAGTTAATGACCAGTAAATCAGACATACTCTTAGCAACTCATTTTGTTTATAGATAGTAGGTCTTATCGAAAAAGAAAAAAAAGATTCACAGTGCTTTTGTATATAGTTGTGAAACAGTTAAATGCTAGACTGTGATTTTGTTTTAGTGCTTATTTTTGCTGTATAATCATAATAGGATGATTATTATGAGGTGTACATAAAGGCACATTGCTTTGTACCCTATATTAATCCATCATGTGTATGTAACCATAAAGCAGAATTGTCTATGTACATAAATGCTCTGGAATGTAAGAACAATTAGCAATTGCACAAATGTTTTCTTTGTATGTGACTTATTAAAAATTGAAAATAAATATATTTTGAAAAAAAATAAAACTGCTACATCACAATCTGTTCTCCTATGTATATAATATATTTACATTTCTATAAAATTTTACTCTGTACGTGTCTTCTTTCTCCCCATATGAACTTGGGTCATCAATGAAAAGAGATGATAGACCAGCTCAATTATCTGGTTAACAAATGAAAAAAAATAAACAAAAATAAAATAAAATGCAGTTTTAATCAATGTACATTTTTAGAGAGTTCTGTAAACTATAAAGATACATGATAGCTATCATATAAAAGGGATCATGGGCATATTCTAATACCTCTGCACTGCCCACAATTGTGAATATGCCCTTTATTATTTTTATTCTCCAGTTGTCTAGATGCACATCTCCCTCTCTCCCTCTCTTTCTCCAATGAGTACCTTTAGGAGTCATTTCTTCTCTAATGTAATCAATATCTTGATTATAACTACTGTGACTTCATCTAGGTCTGACACTTTTCCTGGCTCATTTTCCCCTAGCGAAGTGAGATATTGATAAATGAATATGGAAAGATGCTGAAAGTAAGATGGCTGATAAGCAGTTCATATTCTGATCAAGATGCAGACCTGATGTTTGCAGTGAAACAAGTACTGGAGAAGACTGGGGTTGAGGAAAGAGGCTAAAAGGAATTCCTAAACATGGAAAAAAACATATGGCAGGGTTCTCAGAAAGCTAATTTGAGCAGTCTTTTGATGGACTGAAGTCCAGGAAACATTGGTAGAATTAGTAGGCACTATGTACAAGATCCATGACACAAGTATGAAGAGTGTTCACAGCTACATAGGGGTTCCTGTTTGGAGTGGGTGTGCATCAGGTTTCAGCTTTGGACTCACTCCTGTTCATACTGGTAATGGGAAGATTATATCACACTGTAAGCACTTTCTGAACAGGAACTTCAACAAATGATAGGAGATTGAAAAGCAAAACTGAAGGCAAGTGGAGTGAAACTGAATACAGACAAGATAGTAGTTATGGCAGAAAATGGAAGAAATGAAAACAAGCTGAAAATGAGTAGAAGGCTAAATAATCAAGAAGTTAGCATCTTCAAATATGTAGAAGGGATTCTTGAATCTGAGGTGCTGCACCCAAATGACACAAATTGTTATGGGTATTGTCTGACAGAAGAATATGAAAGAAGGTGAAAAGTCAGATGTACAAAACAGTGGTATGACCAGTTCCCCATATGTGCAGGAAAACAGAAGATAATTTGGTAAAACAGATATGTGAGAGACAGGAAGAAGGCAAGGGGGGATGAAGACATTCAGCCAAGAGATAATTTTTGTAAAAAAGATTTATGATAGTCAGGTGTGACTGTCAAAGAAGGTACTACAGTGGGACTGAATCACAAAATGTAGTGACAGCTGACATGACAACTGTCCCTCCAATGGGATGATGATGATGATGATGGTGATGGTGTTGGTGGTGGTAGTGGTGATGACCATACCTTTCAACTGTCTAGATTTCTGTAGAATGTCCAAATTTTTGACTCATAGTTTTGGTCTGCTCCTCATAAAATTAGTGGTTTTCTGTTAAATCAGTGAGGACTGAATCAATTAAATAGTGATATACATTTAAGTTTCAGACTATATATCGTTCAGAAAATGCATGGTGACAAACATTTTATTCTAGCAATTTTCTAAATTTATAAGAGCAATATTTAAAATGTGTCCTTATTTTTCGACCTTTGCTCCTCGTTATTTTTGGCCTACTGCAGATTTTTTTTGCTAAGAGGTTAAGAGGTGTGGTGGTGACAATGAAGATGATGCACATTTTCTAAAAATGCTTCCAATAAATAGTTTTGTTGTAAACTACATCTTTTACTTTTGCAACATGTGTTCTTCCTATTGTGGCATGGTGTTTTTTTTCCATTCCAAAAGGTTAACATTTGTAAAGAATTCTATTAGAATGCAAGATATAATTTGGCATGTATCTGTCCAAAAACATGAAGCTACTGAAAAGCCTCTAGCAATTCCTCACTAAAAAAATAAATAAATAAAAACCTTAGCTCATAAGTTCTGTAAGGTACTTAGACTGTCTAAAAAAAGTGTCTCTTCTCTATCTTATACATACTCCTACAGAGTGAACTATGCCTGGCCTACAAAGCTGTAAATGACCCAGTTCTAATTGATGTAGTACATATCTGCAAAACTGGTAGTAACACAAATACAAGATCAGGGAATGTAAATCTATATTACAATACAAACAGGATTTGTTTATATGACAGATATCTGTCCCAAAAAATGTTCTACTTTGGGAAGAAATGCTTGCTTTTTATCAAGCAATGCATGTCCCTCACTATCTTCAAATCTATTCTAAGTGAATGGAAAGCAAACCACAAACTGATGTCAGATCTAGCCTCTTAACTGTAATGGAGAATGAGGATAACTAGTTACTTGTACAAGTGTGTTTGCAGTGGCTAGGCTTCAAAAGGTTTAAGAGATTTCTTACCTAGAAGTAACATACGTACTTGCATTTGTGGCTAAAAATAGCTAAAGTTCATAGGTGTGTACTAGGCTAATGGCCCTGGATCCTTTACAAGTTTAGCTCATAGAAGTGCCCTGGCATTGGGCCACCCGACGTTAGTTTCCAGTACCTCTATCAAGTACAGCCACTGCAGTGATCCCCAGGGTGACCTTTCTATTTCCCATGCACTCGTCAAGATTTCTCTAAAAAAGGCTAGTGAGGTACTGTGTTTGACATGTATGGGAAGTCTATTCCAGAGCATGAGCCATCTCTAGGTTATGAACCTCTCCCTCTAGCATGTTCTGTTGACTGTGGTAAGGAGGTTGAGGTCTCTGGAGTATGTGGTGCGGAGGGATTTGGATTTCTTTAGATGTAGCATTTCTAACAGAGCTGGGTCATACATGGCTTTGTAAGTCAAGCAGAGATCGGCTCTTAGTAGACGATATGCGACAGAGAATAGCTGGACCTTTTTGAGTCTGTCCATGTAGAACAATTGTTTAAGGCCTAGGATCCTCTTTGTGAGGTACTTTTGTGGCCTTTCTAGCTGTTGCATGTGTCTAGTGAGGTACATGCCAAATGGGGCATTATACTCGATGATTAGCCTAATGAGGGAAGAGTAGAAAGAGATGATGACCTCTTTCTTCCTGGATGCAAAACCCTTGGTAATGAGATGTGCCACATAGAAGGACTTTTTGACCACAGTGGCAATGCGGTGGTCGAAGGAGAGGTTACTGTCAACCTATGTTCCCAGATCTCATATAGCACTTCCAGTATTACGTGGACTCCCATCAATGTGGTAATTAGTGGGAACTGAGTTTTTCCCAAAGGGGATGACAACACATTTTTTGGCATTAAGCTTAAGGCTATGGTTTCGACACTAGCCATTGGTCTCTTGGAGGGGTTTCTGTAGGATGTCTACATCACTTGGGGAGTTAATAATGGCTCCCAACTTGCAGTCGTCTGCGAACTTAGACAGCCAGAGTCCCTGTGGGTTAGCCTGCACTTCTGAGAAGTAGATGCCAAACAGGAGAGGACTCAGGGCCGATCCCTGTGGGACTCCACTCATGACTGGTTGGCAGTCTGACTTGGAGTTCACACTTTCACACTGTGGGTTCTATCTGTGAGCCAATTTGCAACCCACCTAGTGATATAGGGGTTGATGCCTAGTTTGGTGAGTTTATTAATAATTCCTGACTGGGGAATGGTATCAAAGGCCTTGGCCAGATCAAGGTAGGCTGTATGAACTGCCTTGCCCTCATCCACACCTCTGGTGACAGACTCAAAGAAGTCAACCAGGTTGAGCAGGCATGACCTACCTTTCCTCAAAACTAAATTGCATGGGATCTAGAATTTGGAGATTCCCTATATCCTTCTTAATTAGGTCCATGATGATGCACTCCATAGCCTTGCATATCAGACTTGTCAGGCTAATGGGACGATAATTCCCAGGGTCTGTAGTCACTCCCTCTTTATGGAGAGGGATGACTGCAGCAGTGCAGCAATTGGTAGGGACAAGGCCTGAGGTGAGGCTGTGATTAAATAGGGCACACAGATGTGATGCCCTTTCACTTTGTAGTTCATGTAGAACACATTCAGGGATATTGTTGGGTCCCATGGAAGCTGTATTCTTGGCCTTGGACAATGCAGCTTTAACCTGTGCTGCAGTAATGCTGGGTGTCTGGCATTCCTCTGGTATTGTGATTGGTTCTTCCATGGGTGCTGAATGTCTTTATAATTAACAGAATAAATCATTGTGGTGCTATACTTTGTGTTAATTTAAACAAATAAAAAAACAGTGTCAGACATTAAACCATTTAAACGCGATTTGATGTTTAAATTTACATGACTGAAAAGGCTGAGATGTTTTAAGTTATTAAGCAAAGAATGACAGGTGCACATTTTGAAATGTTTAAGGAATAACATACATTTTCTTTAGTTTTCTTTGACAACAGATGACTAATTTTTTTGTAAGAGCAACAAGTACAGATGGCTAACTTTTTGTAAGAGCAACAAGTGATTTCAAGGTGTGGATTTCAGACTCAAAATGTTTGCTGTTGAATACACTTGTCTTCTAGTCTTGTGTCTCAGAATGTAACAGTTGTCTGCATTAATCCTTAGTAAATCTATACCTAAATATAGAATATTTTCTTCCTTTAAAATATAGCTCATGCACCAGCTATTTTTATTTTATACTTCTTTTCAGAATTATGCATTTTTAATTTTGTCTCAAGTTGTTTGACCTTGTTAAGAGTATATCATGGTAAGTGAATTCATAAATATCATTATGGCCTTCTGTCATCCAGATTGTACGTCAAGAGCTTATCTTTCCCCCGGCTAGCATACTGGTGGAAGTTTGCTCTAAAGTTTGCAAATTCCTAACATTTCTACTCTCAATGTCCAGAGCCTGTAATTATTATGTTTCAAGAAGTGAAATATATATGAAAATGCTTGAACAATATACATAGTTTTAATTAAAATGTAATCTGAACTGAATCCATCTATATGCAGTTTATCACATATAAAGCAATCTTTCAAAGACTTTCAGACAAAGTAAGTTTCCTATATTATGCTTTCTTAGCATTCAGCAGTAGCTCTGAAATAACGTCATTAGACCTTGACGTTAAAAACTATAACAGCAAATAGGTCTGAATATAGGAGCAAATGACCCTTAGTAATGGCACTAAATAGGTGAAAGGCAGATTAACTCATTCACTCCAATGGCGTTCCGGACGTTTGCACTGTAACATCCAATGGGCGGAGCCTAAGTCTTTTCACAGAATCAAATTATGTCCTCACATTTCAAACAAATGTTCATATCTTTGGAACCATAGGGGTAATTACAGAAGTATAAATGGCAAACCCTTCAGCACAAACTATTTTTATAGTGATAATATTCTTTAGGTTCTAGGTATTAAATGGAATTTAACAAGTCACACTAAACACTAGTATGTTTATAATATTTTGTAAACAACTTACAATATCACAGCAACCACTCAAGTTACATACATTCTGTCTGTAGCATTTTATTCATCTAGCTTAGAACTTTCATATGAGGCTAAGAAGTTCTGTCAGTGTTTCTTGGTTGTTGAGATATTTAGAACAAATATGAAAATGATAGATATATAACTTAATACCATAAAAACAACAGTTAATATCTATTTACACTAAACAAAAGTCAGATATCAATGCAGTTACATTTGTCATTGTGTAAGCTTTTTTTTTGTCAAAAATATTTTTATTGAAGTTTTTCGATACAATAAAAACAGGATTAAATAACAATAATATAAAGCTTGCATTTACAATACATAAAACATATAACTATATCCACAGTTTCAATAGAAGTCACCACAGAGAGCATTAATAACTTTAAAACTTACTAACAAAGAACTGAAAAAGAGAAAAAAACACTTGTGCAATTTAAGGAAGAGAAATTAATGGGAGGACCGTATCAGAGAAAAAAAATGTGTGGATTAAGATTATCATTGTATAAGCTTTAAGATGAAGCCTTTAAAAGCCTTGTACATAGCATGGTTTTAGAATTATTTATACAAACATGAACAAGCAATATTTGATGCCTAGAGGCATCAGTAGGAGTTAACTGCAGATGCACCTGGAGGTGTCACTCGGATGTAATAAGTTAAAACTTAGAATAACATTTACATGAACTAAGACAAACAGAGAGCAAAATGGAGTCTAATGAATTAAATATAAATATATTAAACATAAAATAAATCCACCATTTTCACTGAACATGCAAAAGTGCCCATTGTCTGGAGAATGAATATTAACTATCAGCTAGAAAGCACATCAAAGACTATAGCATCTTAGGGTATTATAAAATGGAATAGTCACTGCAGGTGCAAGCCCTCGGAATCATAAATAGTTTTCATGTCATGGTAAGTGAACTTCCGTGATGAGCAGCCATGTGTAGGGAGTGGGTGATTAAGGGACACACTAAGGTAAGTGAATTTATGTGGACATGTAATGGGTGTGGGTAATTCAGAGACACACTGAGGTAACTGAATTTGTGTGACTAGTAGCCCATGGGCAGGGTGTGGGTTATTCCGAGACACATTGAGGTAAGTATATTTGTGTGATGTGCAGCCATGTGCAGGGTGCGTATGGCTCAGAGACACACTGAAGTAAGTACATTTGTGTGATGAGCAGCCATGTGCAGGTTGTGGGCAATTTAGAAACACACTGAGGAAAGTTAATTTGTGTGACTAGTAGCCCATATACAGGGTGTGAGCAATTCAAAGACACACTGAGGTAAGTATATTTGTGTGATGAACAGCCCTGTGCAGGATGTGGGTGATTCAAAGACTTATTGAGATAAGTGAATTTGTGTATGATGAGCAGCTCACGTGGAGGGTATGGAAAATCTAGAGACACAGTGAGGTAAGAGAATTTGTTTGATGAACAGCCCATGTGCAGGATGTTGGTGATTCAGAGACACACTGAGGTAGGTGAATTTGTGGATGAGCAGCCATGTGCAGGGTGTGGGAGTTTCAAAGACACACTGGGATAAGTGAGTTTGTGAGACAAGCAGCCATGTGCAGGATGTGAGGAATTCAGAGACTGAGGTAAGTGAGTTTGTGAGATGAGCAGCCCATGTGCAGGGTGAGGGCAATTCAGAGACACATTTTTGTGTGAATTTCTATGGTGAGCATCCATGCGCAGCATGTTGGTGATTCACAGACAGACCGAAGTAAGTATATTAGTGTGATGAGCAGCCATGTTCAAGGTGTGTCAATTCAGAGACACATTCTAATCATGGCCAGAGAAAGCCAAGAAATCCTACTATAAATGGTGAATGCATCATATCATTAAATTAATGTAACCCCACAGATGCAAATGAAGTTAAAAAAATATGGTGGAGTGACTCAGAGGTGTGTGTGTGTGTGTGTGTGTGTGTGTGTGTGTGTGTGTGTGTGTGTGTGTGTGTGTGTGTGTGTGTGTGTGTGTGTGTGTGTGTGTGTGTGTGTGTGTGTGTGTGTGTGTGTGTGTGCGCATACGTATATATATATATATATATATATATATATATATATATATATATATTATATATATATTAAATATGGATGGATATAGATATATGTACACACACATACATACATACATACATGATATCTGCATGTATGTATGTGTGTGTACATATAGATATATGTACACACACATATATACATGCAGATATCATGCCTAGAGTCAATAGCTCTAGAGTTAATCCTGAAGTTACCTGAGGTGACTAGCAGAAGGATGTATGGGGTAGCTGCAGTTTATCAAACCTGTATATGTAGCTGGATGTACTTGCCCCTGGTAGTCACAGTGTTGTGCATTACCACCCTTTGAGCCACAGTGCCATCTGTCCACCCCTAACATTTTTTGCTGTTCGCAACACTGAAATTGTGGACTGCTAACATGTGGCCCAAGTCACTATGAAGGAGCTGATCAAGGTGTGTCACCTTCTTTTGCAGACCTATGAGTTACATGGATTACCTGTCCCTGTGGATATCATATTATGTGTGACTTTGAGGATAATAGCTACAGGAACTTTTCATTGACCAGTGAGGAATTAAAGCTTCAACATGTGGAGGGCATATCTGGCTTCCATGTACCACTGAGGACACAGATAACACCATGTGGACTTTTTATAAGGTACTATGGTGTTCATAGACTGCAACAACATTGAAATAAAGGCCCCACCTACTGAGCAGGGAAGTAGATTTATTAACCACTAATGTATCCGCTCCATCAACCGGCAGTTGGTCTTCAATGTGCCTGTAGACCACCCAGACAATACTCATGACTCCCACATATGGCACATTTACAACTTATAACAACAGATTTTGTTGGGTGATTTTACTTAGGGACATCTTATTGGTGATGATGGATATACCCTGGATCTATGGTTAGTATCACCTATTAGAAATGTTCCAGACCAGAGACAATGGTTACAACTATGCCCTGTCACAAACCCAGGTCATCTTTGAGCATGTATTTGGCCTGCTGTAGGCCTGATTCTGCTGCATGAATATATCTACTGGTGACTTGCAATAGACCCTGACATGGGCTCACTCCACTCCTCTACCCACCCGCACATCATTTCCTTTATACACAACCCCTCTTGAAATCCCACCCTCTAGTACCTCCCCTTCCTGCCTACTAGAAAATTCCCAAGCCTATCTCTTCCCTCTAACACTAAAAATGGTACACTGTCTCAGCCTACCCATCTACTCTTACGCTTCCTACTGGTGACCACTTCCAATTTCCACTCACTTACTTACAGCTCTGGATTAATAGCTTCCTTGTTACTTTATCCCTAACTTTTCCTAACTTTAATAAGTATTTCTTACATCTGCTCATGACCCTCCCCAAACTATACTCTTCTCTTCCTGCCTTCCTTACTTCTCTCTTCAGCCTTACCTCTTACATTTACCGCCTAGCTCCACCAAACACCCCACAAATACCCAAACACACTTCTCTCTTATGCTGCAGTCTTTTTCTATATGCTCATCTATCCTTCCTTTGCATACCCAATTACCTAGGATCAACATTCCTCTTTCTCAAACTAGTTATTCCAAAGATAAAACGAAATACTTTTATTATTCCTCATACAAACACAAACTTTTCTTCCTACCTCAAACACTACTCCAAGCAGGTGACATTCATCCAAATCCAGGTCCCACCTCTCACTCGCCTACAAATAATACCATCACTCCTAAAGTAGTAAACCCTACTTGTCCCAAAACACATACCTTATTCTACTCAATGAATACCAGAAACATACTTAATAAAGTAAGTGAATTCCATGCCTGGATTGCTCACCATACTCCTGATATAGTCACCGTAACAGAAACCTGACTAAAACCTTGATACCCTGACACACAAATATTCCCTCCTAATTATAATATTCTCAGCTTAGATCGCCAAAAGAAGAAAGGGAGTGGTGTTGCTATACTGTACTCCAACCAACGCACTGTAACACATGCCAGCAGGCCTATTCCACACTTTTCTCCAATTAAAATTCTGACTGCTGATCTTAAACTTAGTAACTACAGCATTCTCCTCGGGGTGTTAATATTAACTGGCTATCTCTCTGTACACTTAACTCCACTTCTTTTATTAACTTACACGGGTTTACTCAACTCATTTCACAGCCAACCCATTACAGTAATTTAAGCAATCCTACCACTCTTCCTGAATGTATACTAGTTTCAGATTCCAGCAAATATCATAACCCAGAAACACCACCCAACTCCCTAAGTGACCACTCCCCAGTAAAAATTCTTAGATTTACTCCTCACTTCTCCAGACCACATAGGTATATAACCTGCTGTAAACTAACTAACTTCTGCCCTGAGATATTTAAAGGCCTCCTCTCTAGAATTAATTGGACTACTTTAACCCAACTCCCCCTTGATGAAGCAGTATACCTTTTCAACTATAGTTTTCTTAATATTCTCAACAACCTTGCACCTCTCCGTACAGTTTGTATTAAATCAAACATATCCCCATGGCTAACTAATGCTACTCGCACCGTAATGAAAACCTAAGACAGGATGTGAAAAACATGGGTTAAAACTAAACACCTTACTGATTTACAAAACTATAAAGAACTCAGATATCTGACAAAAAAAATATTATTAAAGATAAAAAGGAATTTTAGCTTAACCCCACTCAACTCAAAGATCAAACCCCCACAAATTCTGGAACTCTATAAACCAAATATTACATCCCAGGAACCCTTCCTCTTCCAATCCCTGTCCTAACAAGAACCCAGAAGAAACTGCTACTATCTTTAACAACTATTTCATTGAATCCATATCTAACATGATCACCACTGATCCGTCTTCTACTACCACAACAAACTTTAAAAAACAACTTGACTACTAATTCCTCTGAACCCTCTTCTACCTCAAACTACTCTACTACTTTCTCTCTCTCTCTCAGATCTGTTCTTACTAGCTAAATTAAATCTTTACTCTCTAAACTACAAAACTGCACCACATCAGCTGACAATATTCCTTCCTATTTCTGTCAGTTAGCTGTCGACTCACTGGCTCTCCTTGTATTTATCTTGATAAACCGCTCTATCGTTGAGTCAAAGGTCCCCTCTATCTGGAAAAAATTCTATACCCTACATATACACAAAGGGAGTAACTCCACAGAAATCTCTAACTTTAGGCCCATAGCATTCCTATGCCCACTCTCTAAATTTTTGGAAAAATGCATACATAAGCAAGTCATTCAATATCTACTGCAGGAAAACCTGCTCACACCTACACAACATTGCTTTTGGCCCATACATAGTACTAACACTGCCCTCATATCCTTCCTTAACACTATTTCTCTAGCCAGAGATAATAACAAGCTCATCTCTTGCCTTTTCTTAGACCTATCTAAAGCTTTTGACACTGTGTCTCACTCTCTTCTTCTGACTAAACTGACTAACCTTAACTTCTCCGCTTCTACTGTTGCTTGGTTTTCCAACTATCTCACAGATCGAATGCAAACTGTGAGATGGCTTTCTGCACTCTCCCCTTCTCTCCTAGTTAAAATGGGTGTCCCCCAAGTCTCAATACTTGGCCCATTACTTTTCAATATCTTCACCAATTTACTCTATACATCATGCCCCAAGTCATCCCTAGTACAATATGCAGATGACTCTACAGTCATTACCATTGCTGACACCCCCTCTGAACTCCTATCTACCACTCAGAGATTCTTTATCTAAGTTGAAACCTGGCTTGCTAATAACTTGCTTATCCTGAACCCTCCCCCCCAAAAAAAAACTCCTACTCTTCTTACCTAAAAATCTTTACCATCTTAAATCTGCCTTCTAAATACTGTCTCTCAACAACACTCCTATCCAAGTAGAATCCAACACAAAACTCTTAGGTGTCATCTTAGATGATCAACTTAAATTTGATTTGCACGTGAATAACTGTATCCAAAAGACTCATCTAAAACTGGGCCTCCTATATAGAAATAAAAAGTTTTTCACTAAGAAAGCCAAAGTACCCCTATCTCATGCTTCCTCCTCCCTAGACTCATGTATAGCTCTCAATTTCTTACAAATCTCAACTCCTCCCTACTTACCAAACTTGACTCAACCTATAACAATGTAGCCAGATTCACAGCACATCAGATGTACAAATCTCATCACTGTCTATCACTGAAACACCTAAATTGGCTTGAACTACCCCACCAGCTCCTCCTCTCTCAGCTCCCAATTATTCGTTCCATTCTATATCTGCCTTCCTACTGCCCCAGCTTAATTCCTCCCATCTCTCATTATTCCCACACTAGGTCTCTACACAGCTCAGACCGAGACCTCCTACATATCTATAAACACAAGTCCAAAATAGGATATAACTTTCATAGCTACCATCCAACCACTTCTTGGAACAAGCTGCCTTTTGAAATTAGGTCCCTCAATCAACCTAAACATTTCAAAGAGGCTACCAAGGAATAGCTAAAAAGAAAATGGTCCTGCCACTGTACTCGCCCCTCTTAATCTTCCCTACTATCCTACCTATCCTGTCTTCTTCTTCTTCTTTTGGCTTTTCCCGGTTAGGGGTCGCCACAGCGGATCACCTTGTCCGCACATTAATTGGCAGTGGAGTTTTACAGTGTCGAGTTGCCAGCCCGGCGCCCAACCTTCCACAGAAGGCACACTCACACACACACCTAGGGCCAATTTAGAGTGTCCAATCCACCTGAAGCATGTCTTTGGGATGTGGGAGGAAACCGGAGCACCCGGAGGAAACCCACGCGACCACAGGGAGGACATGCAGACTCCGCACAGAAGGCACCCCAGCCGGGGATCGAACCAGGGAACCTCTTGCTGTGAGGTGGCAATGCTAACCACTGCACCACCATGGCCGCCCTATCCTACCTATCCTGTCTATTATGCTGATTTTGCTTTACTAACCTTTTCCTCTCTCTACCCGTCCTTCCCAGCCTCCCTTACCTCTATAATCCCAGTCTTTACCATGAACTGTAACTACCTCTTGCTACTATTAATAAGTCACACCTCTTATCTCCCTCTCTCAAACCTGATGTATAACATCACCTAGTGTTAATAAAATAAATTAATGTAGTATGATATTTTCAGTTTGTGCTATGTAACAAAACATCATTTTTAGAAAAAAAAAAGATGCAGCAGGGCATACACATTCAAGAGGAAGAAGTTCCAGCACACCAGGAAGTTGTGAAGTAGCACAATGAGCATCCTGTGGAGGAACTGGCTGCAGGAAGGGGGCTATGCCAGATGAAGGAGAGCACAGTGCACTATAGCACTGGCTAATATACAGGGGCTGGTTCAGACCTATGGGCCAGAATAAAGCAGTATACAGTTCATTAAAAGTAATGCATGCAAACCTTGACTCAGGCTATGCTTATCCATGCATAGACTAGCCACACTATGCATCAGACATAGGCTATACAAATAATGGAATATAGATAGTGGGTCATAGTTGTCATCATTTGCACAATTTGGCAGGGCCACTGTATCACGTGTCATCCACAGGAAAATGTGTGTGTGTGTGTGTGTGTGTGTGTGTGTGTGTGTGTGTGTGTGTGTGTGTATGCGTGCGTGTGTGTGTGTGTGTGTGTGTGTGTGTGTGTGTGTGTGTGTGTATGTTTGTGTTTGTTCATAGGTTCATAGATTCATAGGTGTATACTAGGCTAATGACCACTAGTGCCTTTTTTAAGCCTAGCTGTGCAACTTAAATGTGTCCCAAAAGTTATATATTTTAGACATTTATACAGGGGATGATTGTTGGTTATGACATGATTTACTGACTTCCTCTGTCCATCAGGGACATAGGCTCCAGACCAGGGGTGAATTTTCAATTTCCCATCCAATGGTCCAAGTTCTGCTTAAATAGGTTAGGGAGGTTCTTTTTGTTTCACATGGATAGGGCGCCTACTCCAGAGAATGGGGATTCTCTGTGATACATATCTGTCTCCCAAACATGCCCCATTTATGTCACAAGCAAAATTTAGGTCTTTAGATCTAGTAGCACTGATGCTGTTTGTTTTGTGGATGCGCAAAAGGCACATCAGGGGGGGGTCCAGGGATGCCTTATATGGTGATGTCTAGGGTGAATGGGGGGTAAAACTGGAAATTAATTTGTCAGCCTGCAGATTTGCTGTATCGCTCGGCTCACTGAATGTGCCACCATTAACCACCAGTTCAGCACACTGTTGTGTGCTGCATTTATGGTCACTGACATAGCTGAAGAAGGTCTTTTGATTGTCTTTTGCCTGGGAGTCTTTTTGGACCTCAAAACTGGCTTTATTAGACTTAATTAACCTGCTTAATTTGATAAGAGAGTTCTTATCTTTAGTGAGTTACACTTCCTGATATTAGTCATGATTTTTTCCAATTTGTTGTATAACCTGTTTAATTTGGAATGCCACTAGGGTGGTTTGTTCTAGGAGTTAGTTTTCGTCTTACTTTCAATAGATGCAGCAGCCATTGACATGGCTGTACTGAGTTTCTGAAAACAATTGCATTGTCACCTCAAAGCAAGAGGTTCTCTGGTTCAGTTCTTGGCTGGAGTGCCTTCTGTGTGGAGTCTGCATGTCCTCCCCACAGCTGAGTGATGTTTAAAGACATGCAGGTAGGTGTGTGCGTGAATGGGTGTGCCTTCTTTGAAGGTTGGGCATCGGGCTGGCATCTTGGGACCATAAAAATCCACTGCCAATCATTAGCAGACCGGAGTTCTGCTGTGGTGACCCCTAACCGGGCAAAGCCGAAAGACATTACTGCTGTGTTAATTGTGTTTTGAGGGTCAATGAGTTTTGACAAACCATCACTTAATAAAAGCTAGTTTGGCTTGGAATAGTTACTAACTGTTACTGGGTTTACTAGGGTTATTGAATTAATTTTACTTTTGAACAAGACAGTTTTATGGTTGGACATTACCATGGAGGATGTGATTTTTGGGGGGGGGGTCAGTGTTCCCCCATATTTGTGAGTATGAGGTCCAATGTGTTGTGTTGGAACCTGTAGTGAGTGTATGCACTAACTGGTTATGGGTGTTTGCATTTATGAAGTCTAGGAATCTCTGCGCTTGCAGATTTGAGGGTGTGCAGGATTCTCAGTCTACAGAGGGTAATTAAAGCCACCCCCCCCTCATGAGTAAGGTGTTAGGTTGTATGGTTAGTGTCTGCAGAAGGTCTAAGTATGCGCTATGAGTTTCTTTGGTCATAGAAAGTGACCTATATCTTGCTAGGATATGGCACAATATTTTTATTTATGGTGACCTGCACATGGAGTAACTCCAGCTCAGCATCCTGTTTAAACACCCTAGAGGTATGCTTTTTACTGATGCATTGATGTATATACAGATACCTCCACCTTAATCTGTTCAGCTACTGGTCTAAAAGTGTGGAAGGCACTGAAACTTTGCACTACCGGTGTACTCTTGCAGCTTTAAACCATGTCTATATTCTCCAGTGTGAGGAAGGTAGCTCTTGGCATTGAGCAGTAACACCTTAAGGTTCAGTTAAGCTGATTTTGCTACGTCAGAAGGTCTGTCAATTTGGCATTGCCTAAAAGGCTCTAAGGGAGGATAGAGTTTTAGTCAGTATTCAAAAGCTAAGATGGGGCAAGTACAGACCATCCTTGGCAAACCAACTTGGTCTGTTAACCGTATCTCCCCATGCTGACAAATATTGGATCCCCTTAGAATTACACCAGAAACTCAGCCAATAGCTAAAAATCAATCATATTTTGTTTATATTGTGGCATCATCGTTGGTGATGGCAATATGCTGCTCAGTTCTAAGCTCATACCAGCTTGAGGCACATAGAGAGATCTATGTATCTTTTCATATATTCTAGGTAGATATGCCAGAGTACATTAGTCACAGGTCATTTGCACCTACATGGACTGCAATGGAATCTTACTGATACTTATAGTGCAGTGACTTGAGTGCATTCTTGATTTTGGAGATTCTGGTTTTAGGTAGGCAACTTACTATTATATTCTCCTTGATCAGCCTGGTTAAAGGGTCATCAGTATGTCTTACAATGGAGTGCCCTATGTCTAGAGTCCTGGGAAATGTGTTTGCTTACCTTATGGGCTTTGCATTTGTGGCTCCAATGAGTGTGGCAGCATGTGTGGCAGGGGCAGCTTGTGCTATTGGACTGCAGGACTGCAGCCCCCCCCCCAGCTGTAAAAAGAAAATAAAAATAAAATAAAATAAAGAAAAGAAAAAACAAAATAAAAAAAATGATCACGAGTCCCAGTACTCCGCACATGCATGCTCGGCATTTCTGGAACTCCATGCATGCGTGCAGGAATCCAGAATGCTGTCCAGATTAGGAAGAAGGCATCAGATTACAGAGATGCCCAGAAGCTATGCAGTTACAGCTGCATAGACTGGAAGGGGATCGGACAGCAAAATATACAGGGTGGATAGCTTGCTCTCACTGGAAGGACTTGTATTTCAAACTTAGACTGGATAGCTTGCTCTCACATGGGGGCTGGGATTTGAAGCTGCTGCAGAAATTTCAAACAACACTGGGACAGACTCCAAGGTACTGTGTGTGTGAAGCTGGGACAGACTCCAAACGTAGTTTGTGTGTGTGAAATCCCCCAGTTAAATACATCCGGTGGTTAGAGAGAAACTCAGGAAATATACCTAGTGGCTAGAAAACAACTCAGACTCAAACCCTGTACCTTAAGTTCAGGTAGCAAGAGCCTGTATTCCCTACCCACCACCACTTGTGAAAGCTATTCAGATTTTTGCCTCATATTTTTGTTTTGCTCAATATAAAATCTGTGATTTTCTGGATTTTGAATTCACTAAATAAATGAGAGGCATTTGAATTACAGACTTCATATTCTTCAGAAAGTACATGGTAACACATAACCTTTTATTCTAGCAATTTTCTAAGTTTATAAGATCAATATTTGAAATGTGTCTCTATTTTTGGGGCAGTATTCCCCCATTATTGGTTTTGTCCAGTTTTTTGTGCTAAGACGTTGAGAGCTATGGTGAGCACTGAATTCACTGAATATGTTTGGAGGCTGTATTCCCCCCATTATTGGTTTTGTCCAGTTTTTTGTGCTAAGAGGTTGAGAGCTATGGTGAGTACTGCTGTGGTGGTACGGTGGCAGCATTGTTACCTCACAGAAAGAGGTTCTCCCATTCGATTCTCGGCTTGGCTTGGGAGTGCCTTCTGTGTGGAGTCTGCATGTCCTCCCGGAGATTGGGTAGCGTTCGAAAGACATGCGTGTGTAAATGGGCGTGCCTTCGTTGAAGGCTGGGCATCGAGCTGGCACCTCAGCATTTCGTAAAAAAATCTACTGCCAATCATTAGTGGATCGGAGTTCCACTGTGGTGACCCCTTACCGGGAAAAAGCCAAAAGACAAACAAACAAGCAAACAATTGGCTTTGTCCATGTGTTTTATGCTAAGAGGCTGAGAGCTATGGTGAGAACTTAATTCACTAAATGATAGCCATTTAAGTTTCAGTCTTCCTGTCTTTTATAAAACAGCTGATTTGGCATAGTGGTATATTGCTCTGACTGTAGTGCACAGGGTCTTGGATCCAAGGCTTGGCAGTAAAATGCATGGTGGTAACACAGCATTTTATTCTAGTAACTTTCCAAACTTATACCAGCAATGTTTAAAATGTGTCCCTGGTTTTTGGGCTTTTGTCCCACCCCCCTAATAAATTTTGTTTTTTTTTCCAGATTTCTTGTGCTGCAAAGTTGAGAGATACAGCTGAGTGTTGAATGAATTTTACAAGGAGCTGAAAGCTTCAGTGGAAGAGAACTTTCATGCTGCTTATGGTGAGCCTGCTTGCATTGTTAATAACACATCAGGTAATGCACTTGCTTTTGATGCAGAAGCCTGTGGTTCTACTCCCACAGTATGTGGATGCATTGCTGATACTGTACTGTGTTGTACTTTTAAAGGGGTTGGATGCTGCAGTCCTAAGAATGTCCTCTTTGGCAGAGATACCTAGTAACTATGAACCTGTTATCAGTTTGCCATCCATTCCCTATTGCAATATTACTAGCTTATCATTTTTTTAATGTAACATAGGCAATTTATTCCTCAAGGGCAACAAGCACTTTATTTGTAGATGAAACAATGAAATATAAAGTTCTTTGCTAGCAGCAACCTCTTCATTAGTTACACATCTCTTTAATGTGGAATTATTTAGATGATTTTTACTTCTGCAGAGATTGTGCATATTTACTGATACTGATGGAATGTAGAAGTTTGAGTAGACTTTTATGATGGAAATGTTCTGAATTGGGCAGTTTTGTCATTCTTGGCGCATGCATTTTGTTTAATTGTTTACTGGAAAATCGGTCAAAACAATAAATTTTAAATGCCGTCTAACAACTGTCCTGTATTATACAAGGAATATAATTTATTACAATCAAGAAAGTGTATCAAAGAACACATCTATGTTTTATGTGCAAGGGGCCTATGATTTGAAAACAGCCAAAAGTTAATCTTTATCTGCCACTGGCCAAATGTATTTTCTTTGAATGTGGGTTTCAATGCTGTTTCAATGAATGCGAGTTTCAAGGGCAGAGAAGTTTTAATGCTAAATCTATTCTCATTGTGAGACTGCATTGCTTTGTTTAGCAGATGTCTATAAGTGTTTGTGCTGTAAAATGTAAATCCAAATCATCATAGAAGTAAAGGAGTATGCACATTACAGTGTTTATGGTAAATTGGGCAAAATAGCCAAGTAATAGGACATTGGAATGGCTGCAGGGGGAGGCCCCATTTGACCATGATTTTGTGAGGGGGAAGGGTGGCAAACTCAAAGGCAGCCCTGGCTGAACTATACCTCTCAACTGTCCAGATTTTCACATAATGAATAGATTTTTGCTTCTTATTTTTGGTTTGTTCCTCATAAAATGAGTGGTTTTCTGTTAAATCATTTAGGTATTAAGTCACTAAATAATGACAGACATTGAGTTTCAGACTTCATACCCTTCAGAAAAATGCATGCTAAAGCAAGACATGTTATTCTGTCAACTGTCTAAGTTTATACAAGAGCAATATTAGTACTGTTCCCCCAATATATTTGGCCTTGTCCAGATTTCCTGTGTTAAGAGGTTGAAAGGTACGTGCAAATACATTGCTTTATAGAATTAGGTATGTCCAAACCTCTCAACTGTCCCTGATTTTGGCTCAAAATGTTGCTTAACCCCTAATAATCCCTCTGCAAAATGGCAGTTTTGGAAGAAAACATGGAGGGTTTACAATTAATAAATAATTGTAATGATCAGAGTTATAGATTACTTTTATTTCAGAAATGCATGTAGATTCTCTTATTTTGTCAGCTACTCAACTTAAAAGTACTAATATTAAAAATGTGTCCCTTCTATGACAGGTTTCCAGCTGTATTGTGTGGTTATTTTATATTTTTGCATCACATTTTTAGTGCATGTTTCATAAAATTGTGTTTTTCTGGCAAATTAGTGGCAAATCATTAAAGACTGAAGTTAGAAAATAATGACAGACATTTGAGTTTCAAATTTCATACTCTTCAGAAAATTCATACTAATGCAAGACCTACTATTATCTTTCTAAGTTAAAGAAAAAAACTGCAGACTTGTCTCACACCTTGTGTAACTTTTGTAAAATTAAAAGGAAAACCACAAGTAATGGTGAAGCACTGTGTCACACAAAAAATACTTTAATCCACTGGTTTAGTGCTTTTGGCTCAAAAATTAGGCCTTCATCAGAACAAACTGTTAAAAAACTGCCCCATTTTTATAACATCATCAGTGCACATCAGACCAATCAGATCTCCGTTTTCTTAAAACTTAATATAAAAAAAATATGTGTATAAAATACATCCTAAATAATGCATTAATTTTTAACAAGCATATAAACTTTCTACATTTATTATAATAGGCTATTCTTTTCAACACAGCTTTATAGTTGACACCATTGTTAAGCCCTGGTGCCCTGTATGCATCCAAAAGATCCTGCCATTTGAACTCTCTAAAATCTAGTTCCCCATCTCTGTCTCCATTAAAATCCACTGGAACATGATCTATGACTGTAAAAAGAAACGTAACACTGTCATTGTTACCCACACAGTTTAAAGTGTGCTTATAAAGAGCATTGTCCAAATTTCTCTTTCTAAAGGCATAATAATGTTCATACATCCTGTTTTTAATTGCCTATTGGTCTTCCCAATATAAAACGAAAAACAGGTGGAGCATTTTGTCATGTATACCACAAAGGTAGATTTACAATTGAAAATGCCTGGGACATGCCACCTCTTGTTCTGGGTTACAGTATCAAATTCTGGTGCCTATGAAATGTATTTACAAAAACTGCAGCTTTTGCATTTAAAAGTACCTGTGTTACCTTGGGGCTTTTTTCTTGGTCTACTTTCTAACATTTCTTTGAAATTCCTTGCTCTTATGTTACAAAAATGGGGGCTTCTCCTACTTCCATCTGAAGATCACTGTTAGAAACTAATATTCTCCAGTTGTTGGACACTATATTTTTGATTTCTTTGCTGTCTATGGTAAAGGTTAGCAACACTGACGTAACCCAATCCTTCTTGTCCTGTGTGTTTCCTCTGAGGCCCTCCTTTTCGTTTGTACTAATAATGTCATGCACAATTTTGAAAGGGTACCCTCTGTTTTTAAATTAAACTGTGCTTCATCACTTGTAAATCTCTTTAGTCTTACTAACTGCCCCTTTATAATGTTATATTTCACATAAGTGGGATGCATGCTAGAATAACTCAAAAGACCATTACTTGCTACATTAACATAACTGATGCTGGACCCCAAAAAATCTTTATCTTCCTATTTAATAACCTCTAAATCTAAAAAACAAATCTTAAAATTGTCTCAGCTACTAGTAAAATGCAAAAAAAGAGGTGTTGTTGATCATGTCTTCAATAAACAGCAAGAGCTCAGTTGGTGTTTCTCTCCAAATAAAAAACAAATCATCATTAAAACGATGGTAACTTACAATTTTGTGCCTATTGGTAAACTTGGACAAAATGTTGTTTTCCCAGTAAGCCAAAACTAAGTTGGCATAATTGGGAGCCATCCTGGCAACCATCGCCACACTCTTGATTTGTAAGAAATATTCATTGTCAAACATGAAGTAATTGTATAAAATATTTTGTCCATGCATTCCAACATGAACCTACACTCTATTAATTCATATTCTCCACTGTTAATTAAGAAATTCCAAACCCACTCTAAACCCAAATGATGGGGAATGCAGGTGTATAAAGATGCCACATCAACTGTCACCAACAAATCACCAGCTTCAATCTTAATTTTCTTGATTTTGCTTAGAATATCAAAAGAATCCCTAATAAAGGATTCTGTCTTCTGCACTATCTCAAGCAGAGTTCTGTCTATAAAAGTAGAACATGGCTCTAACTTCGATGATGCTGAGGAAACTATAGGCCTGTAAGGGGGACAATGACCATCCTTGTGTATCTTTGGAATTCCAAAGAGATGCCCTATCTTGGGTTTGTCTACTACAAAAAACTCATACATATTCCTGGAAATTAAACCTTCCGCCAAAGCTTCAAAAAGCCAAAAATCTATTCCTTTGTAAGCATTTATGACATCACCTATGGAAACTTTTATATGCAGTTTCATCTGCTAATAAAAATTGCATCCTCTTCACATAATCATCAGTATTCACTATGACCACTGAACCCCCTTTGTCTGCATGCATAACCCTGATAGAAATATCATCCTTAAAAGAGTTGAAAATCATTTGCTCTTCTGCAGTCATATTATAAAATTTTCTCTTACTTCTTTTTTTAACAAATCCCTAATTTCTGTTTCACACAAATCCTCAAATATTTTTAATGCGGTGTGCAGGGGTGGGTTTAAAGTGCTAGGTGTGACCAAATTACCCATTTGTTTACCTTCTTGATTCCCCATTAACAACTTTAAATTCTGTTTTCTGGTATATGCTTTTAAATTAACAGTGCCCACAATGTCCACCCTTCTAGAGGGCACAAAATTGAAGCCTTGCTTTAATAAATTAATCTGTGCTTCTGTAAAAACCCTGTGTGACAGGTCGTATATTTTAAAATCCATAGGCATTACCTGTGTGTTTTATGCCAGTCCTGATTTTTTCCTCTGAGAAACAGAGGGTAAACACTGGCTTGATTTGAAGTTTTGGCTACATGCATCACTGTCGGATTGTTGTAGCTGTTCAAATTCCTCCTTGGTGGTACATTTTGCTTCCCTGGTGTCACAGTCTCCCATTGGCCATGCTACACTGTTTTTTTCTCTTGCAGAAGCTTCAAGCACCAAGGGGATAAAGAAGACTTGGAAAATCAGCTGTTTTCTTGATTGTAAAAGCCCCCATTCTTTCTAATGGCTTCTTCCTCCCCTGTTGCAATGTTCTGCAATGACATCAGCTCACGTGAAGTATTGCTTACTGATTCTGTCGGTTTTAAGGTGGAATTACATTTCCTTTCTCTGTACAGCCTGCGATCCCTGTTTACTTTCTTTTCTTTCTTTTGCCTCAAAGAATTGTCTAAGGCATCGACTTAAAACTATATTTGCCCTAGAACATCATCAATTTCTTTTGGTAAGGCAGCCAGACTGAGTTTATCTATAAGTCCATCGACTTTACAAAAAAAATATATATATTTTTTAAGCTTGTTTCCTGCCTTTCCCATAAGTCGTTTAGTCCAGATTCCAGATAAAGATTTGCTGTATCCAGGACTGTTTGTAAGCTTTTGAGTCCCCAAGCCTTTCTGTGTTAGGGGAAGCCTTCTAGCTTAATTTTGTTTCTTATAACTAGCCAGTTTTCTAGTTTCAGCACTCAGATCTGTTTCTTTGAGCTGAGCACTTGTTCAGAACTCATTGCAAGCACTAACTATGCTACAAATTACTACAGCACTCAACTTTCTTCACTTGTCTAGAGGAAAACAGTTTTTAGTACTTAATAAATAAGCACCTATCCAGGCATGTCTAAGGGTCAGCTCCCAGTGTTTTCTCCTGTCTACCTGATGAATCTGGGCATCGTGGGGCAATGCAGCAATTGCCTCATGTACACAGACAACCCTCTTTTCCTACCACCCAACACTACAACCTGTGAGAGATGCATATATATATAGCCAAACTGGAAGCAAAGCTCTCTTCACCCAAGACTGGACTAGACAGTCAAGATGAGAAGGTAAACACTTGCACCACACCACACTCATCACATAGTCCCTCAAAACCTACACCACCAAAACACACTCATAGAAACACAAAACACACACCAACATTCAAGGACACTCTCAAAAAAAATCTAACCAATCAACAGGGACCTCCAAAGCAGAAACGCAAGCAACCTCCACCCCCCCCCCAACACAACCCAAATGACACATAGCCCATAAACTCAGTGTGCCACTCAACCACAGCCCATAAGGCATAACAACGTACCCAACACTCTAGTCATAGGTGACTCTATAGTCAAGCACACTGACATTCCACTCACCAGGCTAAGCAAGGAGAAAGTTACTGTTAGCTGCCTGTCAGGTGCCAGGATCCGCCACATAATGCATGCATTCAAGTCACTCCACAACAAGTACAAATATGACTTTGTCATTGTCAGTGTTGGTGTGAATGACCTGAGACATACCTCCCTGGACTACATGAAAAAAGACATGGAGGAGCTGCCCGATCTTGTAGTCCAGGCAGGTATGACTCTAGCCCTGAGTAGCATCCTGCCATCACCTAGAATGATACTACAGTACAAGGGCAAAATGATTGACTTCAACAATTGGCTAAGCTTCTGGTGTCATTCTAAGGGGATTGAGTATCTGTCTGCCTGGGATGACATGATCGACAAACCACAATTCTTTGCCAGAGATGGCCTGCACCTGTCACCCTTGGGATTCCGGATACTAGCTAAGGTTCTTGCCACCCATATAGTGCCTTTCAAATGACAAATTCACCACCGTAACAGGGACAAGCAAGCAAAATCTGAGGGTAATGCTACTTAATGCTAGAAGTCTAAACCTCAAAATGCACTCACTCAAGGCACTCCTTAAAATGGAGAACATCGACATCTGTGCAGTAACAGAGACCTGGTTCAAGGCTCCAGAGAGCACCCCTGCATTATCAGGCTATAATTCATACCACAACTTTTGGCCACCTAACCTGGACCAAAGCACTAATGGTGGAGGCATGTCCATATTCATTAAGGATATCTGCACCTCCAGGCTAGTGGCTCAGCATAATGCATCCGAGATTATCCAAGTGCAACTAACTCTGGGCAGGACCACAATCCAAATTATAGCTTGGTACAAGTCCCCCATCATGCCCCAGGATTCCCACTCCTCATTTCTTTCTGGAAAATATTAGGGTACAACCTAACACCTTAATAATGGGCGATTTCAACTACCCCACCATTAACTGGGAAAACTATTCATGTACCAACTTGTGTGCTCACCGTTTTCTGGAATTAATAAATTCCAGTGCCTTGGATCAACTTATCCACACCCCCACCAATGGCAGCAATATCCTACACATGGTCATTACCAACATGGGCAACAGGTGTTCCACACCAGAGGTCAATTCTTCATTTGTCAGATCCGACCACAAGCAAATCACCCTAGACATCCACATCCCACCCCCACCCCCATTATGGAAACCACCATAAAAAATTTCTCCAAAGCCAACTTCACGCTTCTTAAGAAAGAAGAGGCAAACCTCACGACACCCATACTGACGGACAATAGAGGTAAGACTGCTGAATCCCATACAATTGCACTTTATAAGCACTTACACGAGTGTATGGATCATGCAATCCCTAACAGAACCAAGATGCTATCTTCCAAAAAAAGGAAGCCAATCTGGTGGTCCCCTGCTATTAACAAACTCTACAACAGAAGAAAGAAACCATTGCAAAAAAGAGTAAAATCCCATGATTGGAGGAACTCCATGGTCAACTTCAGTAAGAAGCTGAGATCCCTCATAAAATCCTCCAAAGCTAGTTACAAAAACAAAATCACCACTGATTCTAAAGACAACCACAAAGCATTCTATAGCTATGTCAAGAGTGTCAATGGCAACACTCAGATCTGCTCTGAGTTACAGCACAATAGCACTAAATATACAGAACCAACTGATACTGCCAACAGATAGGTTCAGTGCTAACTTTACCCCTCTCTCATCCCCTAAAGGGCCATTGCTATACCGGAAGAATGCAAAGTTCCTGTAATCAAGGCTGCACAGGTAAAAAACACACTTCCAAAACCAAGAACACAGCATCCATGAGACCTGATAATATCCCATCCTGCATTCTACATGAACTGCAGAACAAACTGGCACCCCACCTAAGTACCACGTTCAGTCATAGCCTCACCTCAAGCTTTGTGCCCACTGAATGGCGCACAGCAACGGTTATCCCACTCCACAAATGGGGAGCCACCAAGGACCCTGCACTACTGCCCCATTACCCTGATGAGCCTGGTCTGGAAGGCTATGGAACGTATCATCATGGAACTTACAAACAATGACATTGGTAATCTCCAAACTCTGGACCCTACCCAGTTCAAGTTTGTAAAAGGCAGATCATGTCTCCCAAACCTGATAGACTTCTTTGAAGTGGTCACCAAAGCTGTAGATTAGGGTAAGGTGGTTCATACAACCCATCTAGATCTCTCCAAGGCTTGTGACACCATCCTCTACTGTGGAATTATAAATAAACTCACTAAACTAGGTATAAATCTCTATGTCACCATATGGGTTGCCAACTGGCTCACTGACAGAACCCACACTGTGAAAGTAGCAGACTCTAAATCCAACTTCAGACCAGTGACAAGTGGAGTACCACAGGGTTTAGTCCTAGGTCCTCTCCTGTTTGGTATCTACTTCTCTGAAGTACAGGCCAACACAGAAGGTCTTTGACTAACAAAGTTCACAGATGACTGCAAACTAGGAGCCATAATCAAAACTCCTAACGATGTGGACATCCTACAAAAGGGCCTCACTGAGACAGATGCCTGGTGTCAAAGTCATGGCCTCAAGCTCAATGCCAAAAGGTGCATTGTCATCCCTTTTGTTAAAAACTCTGTACCCACATAGGCGGTAGTCTACTTAACATGGAAAGTGTGATAAGAGACCTTGGGACACAGGTGGGCAGTAATCTTGCCTTTGATAATCACATTGCCACAGTAGTCAGGAAATCCTTCTATGTGGCATACCTCATCGCAAAAGGTTTCTCATCCAGCAAAAAAGAGGTCATTGTTCCCCTCTACTCGGCACTCATTAGACCCATTGTAGAGTACAGTGCCCCTTTTGGAATGTACCTCACAAGACATCTACAACAACTGGAAAGGCCACAGATATACCTCATAAAGAGAACTACTGGCCTCAAACAGATGCTGTACGCAGACCGTCTCAAAAAACTCCAGCTTTACTCTGTTGCATATCGCCTACTCAGAGGCAATCTCTGCCTAACATACAAAGCTATGTCAAACCCAGAGCTGTTGGACATACTCTACCTAAAGAAATCCCAATTCCTCCAAGCTATACACTCTAGGGACCTAAACCTTGTCACCATAATAAACAGAACATGCTGGAGGGATAGATTCCTGTCCCAGAGACTTCCCATACTCTGGAACAAACTAACTTTCTATATCAAACAAAGCTCCTCATTAGCACTCTTCAAGAAAAATCTTGATGATTGGATGGGAGATAGGAAATTCACCCTGGGGATCACTTCTGTGGCTCTGCTTGACAGGGGCACAGGAAAATAATTTTCTTGGGAGACAAAAGCCAGGGTACTGTTTGGCTAGGCTTATATAGGCCCTAGGGCCAATAGCCTAGTACCTACCTATGAACCTATGATCCATTAAGCAAGCTTATGCTCCTCTTCTTCATGGTGTTCATTAAGTACTTTGAGAAATGCCAAACATGTATCTTCACAGATCCTTTGCCATTTGTTAAGAAAAGTGTTGCTAAAAATACCATTGGGAGTATTATGTAGCTGCAGATCCTTAGGGACTTGTTTTACATCCAGACTGTATTTTAAAAAAGAAATGTCCCACTGAAGGTTTTTATATTTTAAAAGGGAAGCTTCTAAGTCCTTAAACAACCATTCCTTATTAAGAATTACTCTGGGCATGGAGTCCGATAGCCCTGAAATGTCCTCTGCCTCTATGGTAACTGCTGGTGCTGCCATTAAATCCTTGACGATACCTCTCCAGAAACAATTCTGTTCATCTGGATGGTATGACAACTCCACATCCACAGTTTTGTCAGCAGCTTGTGAATCCATGGGAAATGAATGAATAGTCACATTCAACAAACTGTCTCCCTCCTGTAGTGCTCCACTCTGAGACATCTTGCAAGTAACAGAAAAAAATTCAAGAAAATAAATGTAGGCTTGTCTCACACCTTGTATAACTTTTGTAAAATTAAAAGGAAAACCACAAGTAATGGTGAAGCACTGTGTCACACAAAAAATACTTTAATCCACTGGTTTAGTGCTTTCAGCCCAAAAATTAGGCCTTCATCAGAGCAAACTGTTAAAAAAATGTCCCATTTTTATAACGTCAACAGTACACATCAAACCAACCAGATCTCAGTTTTCTTAAAACTTATATAAAATACATCCTAAATGATGCATTCATTTTTAACAAGCATATAAACTATTTACATTTATCATAATAGGCTTTTCTTTTCAACACAGCTTTATAGTTGACATCATTGTCAAGCCCTGGTGCCCTGCATGCATCCAAAAGAACCTACCATTTGAACTCTCTAAAATCTAGTTCACCAAACTTTATAAGAGCAGTATTTGAAATTTGTCCTTATTTTTGGGCCTTTGTCCCACTTCTGTTTATAGCTTTGTCCAGATTTCTTGCTCTGAGGTTGAGAGGTATGACAAATGTGTCAGAGCCATCACCGTCAGCCAGAGACATTATAAATTGTGACATACTTTTGCACCAAACTCTCCCACGTAGTAACTCTGGATATGTCCAAGCAAGGCAAGGAGCAGTTATGCAGTGTAAGTGTGCAGAGTATTCCCGTATCCAAGGTAGACACAAGTACTACAGTGGCTTTTTATCTGTCCTTGATTTTGCAGAATGTTCTGGTTTTCTGTGATATGTTTATACTGTTAATTTATGCTTCTTATTATTCAGAAAATGCATGTTGTTGCAGTGCCTGTTGCAAGTAGCAATGCTTTAATGACCATCATGGAAGCTTGTCTGAGATTATAAGATGCAAGTAAGCTTTAATAAGCATACTGTTAAAGAATTACTAACATTGAAAGCCTTTTTATTGTTGCCATGCAGAGAATATTTACATAACTAGATAATGTATAAACCTTGGGTATTAAAATGCATATGACAGTATTTGTAATAACGGACAGGATTACAGTATTTTCAGAAGCTCATTACATTTGTTGGAGACTTGCAGTCATCTTTGCAAGCTTTACCTGTAAACTAAACAGAATGCTAATCTATCATGTGTGGTCCATTACCTGTGCAGTAGTCCTTTAAGCAACTTATCTTGAGCTTGTTTCTTGTTTGCTGTTCATTACTTTTATCATGTTTTGCCCATGAAAGAATTAGATAGTTGTTGTCTGTTTTGGGTAAGAAACATTTTTACAAGTGGCGGTATCACAGAGATTGCTATTTTCAGCATGTTACTTGGTTCTTTTATAAAGCTGAATATAACTAATGAAATTAGATGCTGCTATAAATCCAAAGGTTCACGCTTCACAAACAAACTGAACGAGTATGGAAATCATACACGAGTGAAAACCACCACGAAAAAATATACTGCTATGTAAAAGTCCAACTCTTTTATCGAAACAAAAACAAATAAGAGAGAAACAGATGTGAGCTTTTGCATACCAGCTAGTACGCTTCTTCAGATCTTAGCATCTACATTTTTAAAAGCCACTTTTATACTAGAACTCACATACAGAAATAATCAATTAATCAATTTAACAATTATACAATTGAATAATCAATCAAAAATGCAGTGCAATAAGTATATACTAACTGCCTAATATCTCTGTAAAACCTAGTGGCAAGAACCACAACAACACAAAATAAAAGAACAAAACATGCCCAAAAATCCTGTCGCTCTAGGAAACTGTGCGTTCCATAGAAAAGAAAATTAATAAATATGAATAATGCAAATACTTACTAAAAGTATTAATGTTTATTTAGTCACTTATTTATTTGCAAAACCCTTGGTAATGAGATTTGCCACATAGAAGTGCTTTATGACCACAGTGGCAATATGGTGGTCGAAGGAGAGGTTGCCGTCAACCTGTGTCTCCAGATCTCTAATAACACCTTTAGTGTTCAGTGGACTCCCATCAATGTGGTAATTAGTGGGAACTGAGTTTTTCCAAAGGGGATGATGGCACATTTTTTGGCATTAAGCTTAAGGCCATGGTTTTGACACCAATTATTGGTCTCATTGAGGCCTTTCTTTAGGATGTCTACATCACTTGGGCAGTTAATAATGACTCCCAGCTTGCATTCATCTGCGAACTTGGACAGCCATTCTGTGCTGGCCTGGACTTCTGAGAAGTGGATGCCAAAAAGGAGAGGACACAGGACCGATCTCTGTGAGATTCCACTTGTGACTGGTTAGCAGTCTGACTTGGAGTCTGCTACTTTCATACTGTGGGTTCTATCTGTGAACCAATTTGTAAGACATCTAATGATATAGGGGTTGATGCCTAGTTTGGTGAGTTTATCAATAATTCCTGAGTGGGGAATGGTATCAGAGGCCTTGGCAAGATTGAGGTAGGCTGTATGAACTGCCTTGCCCTCATCCATAGTTCTGGTGACTGACTCAAAGAGGTCAACCAGGTTGAGCAGGCATGATCTACCTTTAACAAAACCAAATTGCTTGGGATCTAGAGCTTGAAGATTCCCTATACCCTTGTTAATTAGGTCCATGATGATGCGCTCCATAGCCTTACATATCAGACTCATCCGGCTAATGGGGCGATAATTCCCAGGGTCTCTAGTCACTCCCCCTTTATGGAGAGGGATGACTGTAGCAGTGCACCATTCAGTAGGGACAAAGCCTGAGGTGAGGTTGTGACTGAACAGGGCACACAGATGTGGTGCCAGTTCACTGGGTTTGGCACCCAGGGCAACGTATTTAATTGAAGTCACAGTTTTTGTGGTTTTGACTGTAGTGCTAGGATTTCATAATACTTACCTTTCCTTGTTCTGGTGATCTGATGCTCTCACCCTACACCCCCCCTCCCAAATAAAAAAAAACTAAAATCCTGCACCTGCTGGCAGTATAGCATAATTATAATATGAAGTGCAAGAGTAAGATTAACCTTCTCAGGGTTTACCTGTACTCAGGGATTAGTGACCTATACACAGCCTCACTCAACAAAACCATGCACAACTAACACCTGTGTGACTGCATTAGTGCCATGTTTAATGTTGACAAAGCCACATATTTATAAAATACATGTTGTGGAACATAATTGTAGATGTGCTCTTGAATGTCTATGTCAAGGTTACCTCCCTGTTGCTTGAAACACCTTGCAGTACTTCATTTGAATGCACCTGTAACTTACAACATGAACAGATATTTCAATGAGAACATAACCAATGTAGTTTTAACTAAACATTTTACAACTTTTGAAGTTCACACTTACCTCAGAAACAAGCATTACCTTTAGTAAAGTAATTATATGAGCCACTGACATAAACCTGGGAGATTGCCAGAATCTAATCTTTCACAGCACAATGAGGCTGATAATAGCTATTAGGGTTTATACTAAGTAAATTGGGGTGTTTGACCATGGCTGTTATACAAATTGGGCAACACCTGGTGAATGCTACTGAACCACTGTTTCTATGCATCATGCCTGTGGGTCAATTCATGCTAAAATCCACTCTCCTTCTCATGCACTTGCACGAGTACATGTGAAGTGCACTAAGCATGCACAAGATGGTCAATGTCACCATTTGGAATGTGGAAAAGGAATGTTATGTTTGTAGCCACTGGAGGTCCTAAAGAGCAATGCTTCTCTCATATTTAGAAAATATACATCTACTGCACACATTTTGAGCCATCAATCACACATTAATACCAGACTGCCTCCCCATCATTTTCTGTATTACATTATGGTCACACTGCTATGATGCCTTATGTTGTGTGGCATGGTCAGGAAAAAATAAACTGGCATAGCTGTAAGAAGCCTTTCATAGTTCTCTTGAATGCAAGCTGGTTAATGAACATGACTTCCAAGGGTATTGAGTGTGGTGATATAGATCCCTGGTGGTGTAGCAAGGATTAAAAATTTTCCTTTATCTGCTGCATATAGACTGCAGGGACAATCTAACTGCGGACTTGTATGAGTCCCCATTATAAAGAAAGTGCTTTGCATAGTCTTTTTACAGCAATGGTTGATACCACTGGCATCCCCCACTCAGGTGAGCAGTACAGGAATCACCATAGTGACATGAGGAGCACCATCCTGCCTTTCTTAACTCGTGGGAAGAAGAGTTCAGAGTAAAGGCATATGACATACTTGATATGTATCTGCCCAGTCTCCACATATATTGGTTATCTGATTAATAAATGTGTTACTGCCTGTCAGAAGGATGCATATGTCAGACCCTATACAGATAATACTGCCTGTCTTAAGGTGCACAGGGTATTGCTCACCACATATCATGGTATTCTTAATATGAACAAAGAGTTACAGAGCTGCAGTTTGTTTGCTATATACCTCCTAGATCTATACAAAAAAATAAGTATAGTCTAGCAGAGGTACACAGCCTCACAAAGTTGTTTTTACCACAAGTTACATACACAGCCTCACAAAGTTGTTTTTACCACAAGTTACATAGTACATCTTCAAATGTTGAGACTGTTATCTCTGTCTTACCTTTTCAGATAGGTTCATAGGTAGGTACTAGGCTATTGTCCCAAGGGCCTAAGTAAGCCTAGCCAACAAGGTTCCCTGGCTTATGCCACCCAAGAAAGTTAATATTCTGTGCCCCTGTCAAGCAGAGCCACAGAAGTGATCCCCAGGGTGTATTTCCTATTTCCCATCCACTCATCAAGATTTTTCTTGAAGAGTGCTAATGAGGAACTTTTCTTGACATAGATGGGTAGCTTGTTCCAAAGTATAGGAAATCTCTGGGACAGGAATCTATCCCTCCGGCATGTCCTGTTTATTGTGGTGACAAGGTTTAGGTCCCTAGGGCATGTAGCTCGGAGGGATTGGGATTTCTTTAGGTGTAGCATGTCCAACAGCTCTGGGTTTAACATAGCTTTATATGTTAGGCAGAGATCTCTTCAGAGTAGGTGATATGCTACAGAGTAAAGCTGGAGTTGTTTGGGACGGTCAGTGTAGGGCATCTGTTTGAGGCCAGTAATCCTGTTTGTGAGGTGCTTCTGTAGCCTTTCCAGCTGCTGCAGATGTCTTGTGAGATACATTCCCAAAGGGGCACTGGACTCTATAATGGGTCTAATGAGTGCCGGGTAGAAGGGAACAATGACCTCTTTTTTCCTGGATGAGAACCCTTTAGCGATGAGGTGTGCCACATAGAAGGATTTCCTGACTACTGTGGCAATGTGATTATCAAAGGAGAAACTACTGTCCACCTGGGTCCCAAGGTCTCTTATAACACATTCGGTGTTAAGTAGACTGCTGTTAATGTGGTAGTTCATGGGTACAGAGTTTTTACCAAAGGAGATAACAATGCACTTTTTGGCATTGAGCTTGAGGCCATGGCTCTGACACCAGGCATCTGTCTCAGTGAGGCCCTTCTGTAGGATGTCCACATAATTTGGGGACTCGACTATGGCTCCTAGTTTGCAGTCATCTGTGAACTTCATTAGCCAGAGGCCTTCTGTATTAGTCTGTACTTCAGAGAAGTATATACCAAACAGGAGAGGTCCCAGGACTGAACCCTATGGTTCTCCACTTGTCAGTGGTTTGAAGTCACATTTGGAGTCCACAACTTTTACAGTGCAGGTTCTCTCAATGAGCCAGTTGGCAACCCATCTTGTGTCATAGGGATTTATACCTGGTTTAGTGAGTTTAGCTATAATTCTAGAATGGGGGATGGTGTCAAAATTCTTGGCGAGGTCAAAATAGGCTGTGTGAACCACCTTACCCTCATCTACAGCTTTGGTGACTGCCTCAAAGAAGTCAATCAGGTTCAGAAGGCATGATCTGCCTTTCACAAACCTGAACTGGCTGGGGTCTAGAGTTTGGAGGTTACCAATGTGTTTGTTTATGAGTTCCATGATGATACATTCCATGGTCTTGCAAACCAGGCTCATCAGGCTAATAGGGCGATAGTACCCAGGATCAGTGGTGACTCCCCCTTTGTGGAGTGGGACAACTGTTGCTGTGCACCATTCAGTGGGCACAAAGCATGACATGAGACTATGATTGAACATGGTGCTTAGGTGGGGAGCCAGTTCATTCTGAAGTTCATGCAAAATGCAGACAGGGATGTTGTCCGGTCCCATGGATGCTGTGTTTTTGGTTTTAGAGAGTGCAGCTTTTACATGCATAGATGTGATTACAGGGACTCTGCATTCTTCCTGTATAGACATGGGCCCTTTAGGGGGTGATAGGGGGGTAAAGTTAGCACTGAACCTATCTGCCAGGATGCTGGCAATATCAGTTGGTTCTGTAATTTTCATGCCATTGTGCTGTAACTCAGAGCAGATCTGGGTGTTGCCATTGAGATTCTTGACATAGCTATAGAATGCTTTGTGGTTGCCCTTATAATCAGTGGCAATTTTGTTATCATAGCTAGCTTTGGAGGAGCTTATAAAGGATCTCATCTTCTTACTGAGGTTGACCAGGGAGCTCCTCCACTCATGGGATTTTACTCTCTTTTGCAACAGTTTCTTCCTTTGTTTGTAGAGTTTGTTTATGGCAGAGGATCACCAGAATGGCTTCTTTTTTTTGGAGGATAGCATCTTGGTACTGTTTGGGATAGCATGATCCACGCACTCATGTAAGTGCTTATAGAATGTATTTGTGTAGGATTCAGCAGTCGTAACTGTATTGTCCATCTGCTTGGGTGTCATAAAGTTCACCACTTCTGTCTTAAGAAGCATGAAGTTGTCTATGGAGAATTTTTTTTACCATGGTTTCCTTAATGGTGGTTGAGGGAGGAATGCAGATATCTAGGGTGATTAGCTTATAGTTGGATCTGACCAACGAGGTTTTGACTTCAGGTGCGGAACTTCACTCGTGGTGGTAATGACTAGGTCTAGGATATTGTTGCCCCTGGCGGGGGTGTGGATAAGTTGATCCAGGGCATTGGAATTTATGAATTCCAGAAAGCATTGTGCGAAGGAGTTGGTACATGAGTAGTTTTCCCAGTTAATGGTGGGGTAGCTGAAATCGTCCAATATTAGGGTATTTGGTTGAACCCTAATATTTTCCAGTATATCAAGAAAAGAGGATTGGGAATCCTGGGGCATGGTGGGGGATCTGTCCCAAGCTACAATTTGGATTGCAGTTTTGCCCAGAGTTAGTTGCACTTGGATAACCTCAGATGCATTATGCTGCGCCACTAGGTGTGGATATCCTTAATGAATACAGACACACCTCCACCTTTGGTGTTCTGGATCCTAGAATACAGGCAGTTATATCATTTATGCAGGTAGTTTGTGAGATAGCACCAAAATATAGCTGTTCTGCTGTAGTAGTATGTAACCATTTAATAGTCTGGTGGGGGGGGGGTCAAGGTCTGGACCAGATGTCCTGCTCATTAAAGGAAAGCAAAACATCTGTTATAGCCTCTCCTTTCCAGGTGTAGTGATCAATGTGGGACTACTGTCTGGTTAGCTAGACAGGATGTCCCTGCATATGGCTTCTCCTACACTATTGTGTCCACAGAAACACCTTTTCACGGGGCCCCCTGTTTTCACAGAGGCTGCTGTGTGGTGCAATCGAGTACCTGGTGGTAGAACTGGGTGGGCAGGCTTGGCTTATTAGCCTTGGTTGGCAGCCTGCCTAGGAGAAGGTAAACTCTGATTTCAAACCCAGGCATGTGGACCCCATTAGGCCTGTCAGGCAAGTTCATCTAGGAGGAGGTAACTCTGACTTCAAACCCACAATCTGGCCATTGGATGATGGCTCTGCTGTGTTGTGGACATATTCATGAGAAGAAAAGGCTATGGGAGTAAACCCAGACAGAAAATCCAGATTGGAACCCCTAAGACGGCTGGTAGTCAACTCTGACTTCCTTCCAGCAATTCTTGCAGCCAAGCTGATGCCAAATTTATCACTCCACATTCCTTTGTACCACATCAGGGAGGCCAAGAGGGGGATTCTTTATAGGTTCATAGGTAGATACTAGGCTATCTGCCCTAGGGCACTTATAACCTAGCCCGAGTGTATTTGGCTTTTGCCTCCCTATTAGATTAGCCTACTGTGCCTCTGTATAGTAGGTCACAGAAGGTAGCCCTTTAAGATTAGTTTACTGTGCCTCTGTCGAGCAGGGACACAGAAGAAATCCCAGGGGTGAATTTGTGATTTCCCATCCACGCGTCCAGATTTTGCTTGAAGAGGGTCAGCGAGGGGCTATGTCTAACATGAATTGGTATTCTATTCCAGAGTGAGGGGAGCCTCTGCGAAATGAATCTGTGCCTCCATCATGTCCTATTTGTTTTTGTGCTGAGGTTTAAGTCCCTGGAGCGTGTAGCTCTAAGGGATTTGGATTTTTTGAGGTGGAGCATGTCCATTAATTCTGGGTTAGACATGGCTTTGTACGTCAGGCATAGATCGCCTCTGAGTAGGCGGTAAGCAACTGAGTAGAGCTGGAGTTTCTTTAGTCGAGCTGCATAGGACATCTGTTTGTAACCCATGATCCTCTTGGTGAGGTACTTTTGGGGTCTCTCCAGTTGCTGCAGGTGTTGGGTATGGTACATCCCAAAAGGGGCATTGTATTCAATTATGGGCCTGATGAGTGATGAGTAGAGGGGCACAATGACCTCTCTTGATCTAGATGCGAACCCTTTCGTGATAAGGTGGGCTATATAGAATATCTTTCTAACCACTTTGGCAACATGATTATCAAAGGAGAGATTACTATCTACGTTGGTCCCCAAATCTCTAATTACTTCTTCTGTACTTAATGGATTACCACCTATGTGGTCATTTGTGGGCACTTTGTTTTTCCCAAAGGGGATGACTATGCACTTTTTAGCATTTAGCTTGAGGTCGTGGTTCTGGCACCAAGCATCCGTCTCCGTGAGACCCTTTTGGAGGATGCTTGTGTCAGCTGGAGAGTTGATTATGGCTCCCAGTTTGCAGTCATCTGCGAACTTTGTCAGCCATAGTCCCCCTGTGTTAGCCTGAACCTCAAAGAAGTATATACCGAATAAGAGAGATCCCAGAACTGAGCCTTGTGGGATGCCACTTGTAACTGGTTTGGATTCGGACATGGCACCTGCAATTCTGACCATGTGGGTTCTATCCCTGAGCCAATTTGTAACCCATCTTGTGATATAGGGGTTGATATTTAAGCTGGTAAGCTTATTTATGATGCCCGAGTGGGGTATTGTGTCAAAGGCTTTTGCGAGGTCCAGACAGGCTGTGTGGACTACCTTGCCATCGTCTATGGCTTTGGTAACTGTTTCAAAGAAATCAACTAGATTTAAGAGGCAAGATCTGCCCTTAACAAAGCCAAATTGGGTAGGGTCCAGTGTCTAGAGACTCCCAATGTCTTTGTTTATGAGTTCCATGATAATACGCTCCATAGCTTTACAGACCAGACTAGTCAGGCTTATGGGGCGATAGTTCCCGGGGTCCATTGTGGCGCCACCTTTGTGGAGTGGGACCACTGTAGCTGTACGCCATTCTTTGGGTAAATATCCTGTAGTAAGGCTAAGTTTGAACAGTGAATTAATGTGAGGGTTCAGTTCTTCTTGGAGCTCGTGTAAGACACAGCCTGGGACACTGTCCGGTCCCATAGATGCTGTGTTTTTTGCTTTGGAGAGGGCAGCTTTCACCTGTGCATTTGTGATGTCAGGAAGGTTACATTCAGTTGGGATAGGCATTTGCTCCTTTGGGGGGGAAGGGAGGGAGAAGTTAGCACTCAATCTGTCTGCCAGGATGTTGGCTATGTCTGTAGGTTCAGTATATTTTGTACCGTTATGCAACAATTCAGAGCATATCTGGGAGTTTCCACTCATATTCCTGACATAACTAAAGAAGGCCTTGTAATTATCTTTAGTGTCTAGGGCAATTTTTCTTTCAAAACTGGCCTTTGATGATTTTATGAGGGATCGTAGTTTCTTGCTAATACTGATCAGAGATGCCTTCCCTTTTTGGGATTTTGCTCTGTCATGTAGTAGCTTCCTCCTTCTGTTGTATAGCTTATTTATGGCCGGGGCCCACCAGACAGCTCTCCTGTTTTTGGAGGAGTGAGTTGTGGTTTTATTTGGGATAGCACAATCCATGCATTCCTGCAGGTGCTCATAGAATGTAATTGTAAAGGATTCTGTGGATTGGGCTGTATTATCATCTGGCCCAGGGGCCTTGAAGGATTCCACCTCAGTCTTGAGAAGTGTGAAGTTAGCTTTTGAGAAATTCTTTACAGTGATTTCCTTGGCTGGGGGTGGGGACGGGATATGGATGTCCAGGGAAATTAGTTTATGGTCTGATCTTACCAATGAGGGGTTTACCTCTGGTGTGGAACATAGAGTCCCCATGTTGGTGATGACCAGGTCCAATATGGTGTTCCCTCTTGTGGGAGTGGTGACCAGTTGTTCCATCGTGTTAGAGTTTATAAATTCAAGGAACCATTGGGCGTGGGTGTTTGGGCTTGAGTAGTATTCCCAGTCAATGTTTGGGTAGTTGAAGTCACCCAATAACATAGTGTTTGGAGAGACCTTCATATTCTCCAGTGTTCTCAGGAATGCCAAGTGGGGTTCCTGTGAAAGGGAGGGTGATCTGTACCAGGCTACAAACTGAAAGGCAGTTTTGCCCTTTAATAGTTGCATATGGATGGTTTCCGATGCTTCGTGCAGTGCCACTAACCTGGAGGTGTAGGTATCTTTGATGAATATAGATACTCCCCCTCCTTTTGTGCTTCAGTCTGAGTTTTGGGGCCAAAAAGCATGGTATGAGTTATAACCTGGTAGTGCTGGGATGCAGGTTTCTGTTACTGCACAGACATCGATTCTCTCCATACTGAGGAGAGCCTTGAGTGCGTGTATCTTGAGGTTTAGACTTCTGGCATTGAGTAGCATTACCTTTAGTTTTTTTATCCTTGGGTTGTCTATGGAGGTGGGTTTGTCCTTTGAGCCTTGCCTAAAAAAGGCACCATGGGGGGGCAAGAGCCTTGGTCAGTATACGAAAGCCTAAGGGTGACAGGTGCAAGCCATCCCTAGTGAAGCAATGTGGCTTGTTGAGCATGTCATCCCAGGCTGACAGACACTGGATCCCCTTTGAATGACACCAATACTTTAACCAATTGTTGAAACTGATCATTTTGTCTTTATACTGTGACATCATTCTTGGTGAGGGCAAGATGCTACTCAAGGTCAGGGTCATACCAGCTTGGGCTACATGATCAGAGAGCTCCTTTATGTCTCTTTTCATGTAGTCCAAGGAGGTATGTCTCAGGTCATTCACACCAGCATGGACAATGACGGAGTCATATTTGTACTTGCTTTGGAGTGACTTGAGTGCTTGTGTTATGTGGCGGATCCTGGCACCTGACAGGCAGCTTACAGTGACCTTCTCCTTGTTCAGTCTGGTGAGTGGGATGTCAGTGTGCTGGACAATAGAGTCCCCTATAACGAGTGTATTTGGTGTGTTGTTTAGCCTTAAGGGCTGTGACTGTGAGGCACACTGACTTTTTGAGATATGTGATTCATGGGTATTGTTGAGGGGTGGCTGTTGATTGGATATCTGTTTTGGAGGTCTTTGCTGCTTAGGCAGATTTTTATTTAGAGCCTCCGAGTATGTTTTTGTGTGTTTATTTGTTGGGTATGCAGATGCAATAGGTCTATGTGAGACTGTATTTGTGGTGCGGGTGGTTACCTTTTCCTCCTGACTGACTGTGCCATTCTTGGGTTGAGAGAGCTCTGCCTCCAGTTTGGCTGTGTAACTGCATCTGTCACATGTATCAGAGTTTGTTGGAAGGAGGAGAGGGTTGTCTGTGTACATAAGGCAATTGTAACATTGCTTCAAAATTCCCAGATTCACCAGCTGGACTGTAGAGTAACCCTGAAACCGACCCTTGGACATACCAGATTAGTATAGGGAACTGTTTTTTCACTGATCAGATTAGTAAAGGGAACTGATTTTTCACTTGATCAGGAAGGACCAATGGGGAGCCTAGTACTTATGAGAAGTCTAGGAGGGTGTAGTGCTTTAGTTAGTTAGTATTTCCTTATAAAAACTGATCAAGTGCAGGGCTTTAGAAAGAGCATAGAGTGCTTACTTTGAGAGTTTGAACAGTTCTAAGGGAAAAAACAAAGAGCAGACTTTGTGGAGCCTGGAGTAGTTTAAACCTGTTTAGGCGGTGCTGCCCGACGCTGCTCAGTGCGCAAAATCGTGCAAAGAGAGAGTTGTAGGGTTTTAAGAGAGAGAGAGAGAGAGATCAAGGAGTTTAGAATTGACCCAAAATGGCCAATAAAACTACAGCTTCTAGGCAGTAACCACTCCTACAGGGACAGGCAGGCTGTTCAGTGTTAACCACTGCCACTGGTGAACAAAGACACTTCCCTTTAGCCCAAGCAAGCACTGGCCTTCTATAAACTTACAAACAGGCATCTCAGGATCTCCATATATATTATACACAGGCTTGCATCCTGGAGAGGTCACTTCAGTGTCACTACTCACATTGTCAGAAACAACACAAGAGACAGCAGTTATGAGCTATAAGTCCAGAGTGATTGGTGTAAACTCAGATGTTATGGGCTGTCTCTGATGGTGGGAGGGACCATCATAGTCCCACTGGTCATCTATCACCTGACTCAAGATGAGCAGCCCCCAGCCAGTAAGATGCTGACCTGCCACAGTCTGCTTGCTGCTTCAATGGATGTTTGGAGCTAAGGTAAATATTGAAGAGCAGACTGAAAAATCCTGCCCCAGGAAATGAAAAAAAGAAAAGTAAACTACCAATATTTCAACTGGCAAGCGAGAATGTCAGGAAATTATACTCCAGCCTCGCTGATGATCTTCACCAGGTTGATGACTTCAGGAACACAGCCATCATCGATAATTAACTCAAGAGGCTCCACATTGTTATTGCTGTACTGCAGGAGACCTGCCTTCCAGCAAATGGTAGCCTCAGAAAACAAGAATACACTTTATTCTGGCAGGGTTAAAAAATCAGAGGAGCAGCGACTGTATGGCATCTGTTTTGCAGTGAGAAATTCCCTGCTGTCCTCAGTTGAACCACCATCAAAAGACACAGCTTGAATCCTCTATCTCAGTGTCTTCAGGCCCAGTGAACTTCCTGAGAATTTATGCTCCCACACTCTGCTCTTCAGCTGAGGAAAAGGAAGAGTTTTACATGGAGCTTCAGACTGCTATTAGAAGGATACCTACCACAGAACACCTGTTCGTGCTTGGAGACCTCAAAGCCCAAGTTGGAGATGGCCATGATTCCTGGTCCAGCAGCATCAGACAGTTTGGTGTTGGCAAGCTGAATGAGAATGGGCAGAGACTGATAGAGTTATGCTCTTACTATAACCTCTGTATGACCAATGCATTCTTTGCCACCAAGCTTAACCACAGAGTATCCTGGTGACACCAGTGGTCACATCTTTGGCACCAACTGGATCATGTCATCACCAGAAGATGCTTACTATACTGTGTCTTTGTCACCCACACCTATCACAGTGTTGACTGTGACACCAATAAATTCCTGGTTGGCAGCAAGGTGCATATCCAGTGCATATGAATCCACCACTCAAAGCAGAAAACATGCTCTCATATCAACACTGCCAGGACATTAATGCCAGGCCTGCGTGAGCATTTTGCTGATACTATTGCAGAGGCCCTGAAGGACTGCCCAGAAAGCAGTGTTGATGTGAGGTGGAACCATATCCATGCACCATCTACACCTCTGCCATGGATACCTTTGGTAAAAGAATGAGGCAAAATCCAGACTAGTTTGAAGCAGGAAACATTGAGATTGCACCAGCACTCACAGCCAAGCAAGCAGCAGTGCTCAACTGCAAAAGGGAGCCTTCAGAGGTGACTCTAGCTGTACTCAGGAAGGCCACAATTGATGCCCAGTGGATCACTCAGTAATGTGGCAATGACTCCTTGTTGAATCTCTGTCATAGCATCCAACTCGTCGCTGCCTATGGCAATATCTGCTCCATCTATGAGGGCATGAAGAAAGCCTTTGACCCCAGCACAGTCAAGATTATGCCTCTGAAGTCTGCCTCATATGAAGTCATTACAGAATGATGCATACAGATGGAGAGATGGGCAGAGCATTACCAGGAGCTTTACTCTTAGGAGACCATTATCGCCGATGCAGCAGTCAAAAACACAACTTCCCTCCCTATCATGGGAGAGCTTGATGATCAACCCTCTGTAGAAGAACCCAACAAAGCCATTGACTCCCTTGTCTGTGATAAAGCTCCATGAAATGAAAAAAGGCATCGATTGGGAACAACAATTTCGGAAAGGTAGAAATCTTGGCAGCACCTTTAGCCATTATAACTACGGACATGACACAGGTAATCCAGAACCAATCCAAACTACTTTGACTGGATCCATTCCCATGGGATGCCATCCCTGCGGACATTGTATTAACTGTAATAAAATATCAAAAACCAAAGAATTTACTAGTAGGAATTATTCTATTGTATATGACATCTAGTTCTTTGCCAATTGTAGTTCCGATTGGCTCATTTACTTAGCTACATGTTCATGTGGGGCCTTCTATGTAGGTCAAACTTCAAGGCCCCTTAGATTGAGAATCTCAGAGCACATCAGCAACATTAAAAAAGGCAGAATCAATAATGCTTTATTTAAACATCAACAATCACATCCTTCAGCTTCCTTTATGTTTACTATTATTGATATTATTCGTGGTAAAAAATCTAACAAAACGGGTTGGCACTCATTATTAAATTCAAAAGAGAAAAAATGGATTGTGAAGTTGGGTGGTCTTTTCCCACCTGGGTTGAATGACAAGTTTTAGTTTTAACCAATCACATTTGTTTGCAGTCTATTTAATTGACAGCTTTGATTATGCTTATTTCACACTGAAGAAGGCTGTGTACAGATTACCAGCTGAAACCGGTCTGTGCATTTTTTGCTGTCCTTGTGATTACTAAAATAAAATAGCAATTTTCATTATTGTGTCTGGTTTTGCTGGCTCTTGTTTTTTTGATTTGTTGTTCCCCTGAGCCGTGCATTTGCTTCCGTGCAAACTTTTTTGTGTGCTGCCTCTCTTGGATTTTTGTTTGCTGGAAGTCTGACCCATTTTAAGTTTGGTTTGTACCGAGCTTATTTAACTATTTTTTGTCTCATTTGGACTGCTTATGGTTTTGTCACATTCCATCTTTGACTTTATATATTTTTTTGGTATCCCATCCCAGCTTTGTTTTTATTAAGTATTTATATACTTATATTTATATATTTAGAATCACTGTTCAAATCTTTGGTGATTCCACACATTCACTTTTGGACTTCTTTCGATTTTTGATCATTTGGATTTATATCTACTGACACAGATTCTGCCTTTTGCTGTGTTTTCACAATTGCGTTTTGATTCCAGTTGTTTTTTTTGGTCTATTTCGTTGGGGATTGGTCCTACGCAGATCTCCGACTTTCCACAAGAAGTGCTGCCTCCATTTTGATGTCAGGTCTTCAGTTGGGCTTTGGCGTGAACAGGGTGCAGTCTGCAATTTTTTCTCGGAGTTGGATTATGGTCCCCTTTGACTACTTCTCGATCAGCGTTTGGTCGAATTATCCTAGATATCACCTGCATAGATGAGTATACACCCAATGTATTTTTTTGGGCATCACTGAAGGTTTGGATCAAAGTATTTTGTCAGTTTGCTTTGGCGTATTTGGAAGGATTTATTGTGAGTTCCATGGCCTTTGTTTATTGAACATTCATTTTTTCAAGATACTTTATGTGTATGGTGTATTTGCATCGTGGGGGACTTGTATTCTCCTATCTGGTTTTTGCGGAAATATTATGTATATTTTTTACTGTTGAACACATTTTTTTCTAACCAATGCTACAGCATTAAGGTCGTCGCTACTCTGGATTGGGACATTAGTCTTTTTTTACATCAGGTTCAACTTTGGTGATTGTGATTCAACATTTGGATTGTGCTCATTTTCGAATAAGGCTTGTGTCGATGCTTTTGTGAACTATTTACAGCCAGCGTTTTTGCACAGTCGGCGCCATTTTGTATCTGGGTGTGATATCAAGTTCCTTGATATTATTTCTAGGACAGACTTTATTCACAGCATGATCTATCATTTTGGATCGCATTTTCTACACCAAAGAGATGGACACTTTTGCATTTTGTGTATGAATGTTTAACCATTGTACTTTTTTATTGCAAAGTGGTTATTATGCTTATTTTAGGCATTTGATCATTGTCTATTACATTTTACTAGCTTATGTATGTACTATCTTCTAGATTGGTTTACATTTGACTGTTGAGTCATCTATTAAGCGATCATATTACATGCTACCTATTATTCTCTATTATTTCTTATTTCCAACTATATTTATCAGTCTGTTCAGTTTATATGAGTTATATATTGACTTGAATACTTTTGACATACATTTATATTTCTGCACCATAGATTATATTGTCTACATGATTATAGTACACAATTATTAGAGTTCTTTGGACCTTTTTGTGGGTCTCATTGTTCAGTAGACATTTATCTATTCCAGCTCGAGGTATATACATATTATTTACGAGATATTATCGTTGTTATTATAGATCAAGCAATTTTTAGTCCCCTTTGATGATTTGACCTATATTTCTATTGCCTATCAAGATATCATATATGCTATGTTTTATGTTTGTTAATATTGGGGAGTGTGTTTTAACCAATCTATATTTTTTGATTTGCACATTACCATGATAGGTTTATATATTTACCTTTCATTGATAGGTTTTCTTTGTCTCTATTCATAGCCAGTGGTAATTATAGCACCCCCCTCCCATTTTTTGTATGGATTATCTCATTTTTTTACATTTAGGGCCAGTATACATTGGATACCATCCATTGTTTTGACTGATTGGGTCTCTTTTCCTTTCCTTTTATTTTTGTGGGTCTGAAGTACTTGTTGTCCCTGATATTTCACTGTACCTCTGTTAACTATATAGGCTTTTGCCAATTTCATTTGACTATTCCACGAGTGTGTCTCCCAGTCTTTTTGTCTTTGACCTAGCCATTCATTTGTTTGGGCTTATAGTTACCAGAGACGTAGTCCAGTTTTGGGTCTATAATAGTCTTTGGTTTTAGACGTAGCCTTGCAGCTATTATTGTCTATTTTAAGTTTGCTTTTTTATCCATTGTTATGGATCTATTGAGTCTTGTCTCTGGATTATCTTCCGACAGAGAGGATCTGAGTGTTTTCGGTTTGGGTCCCAGCCCTGATGAGGCTAACATTGGGGAACCTATTGGGTCTGAAACTACCTGTAATTTGGTATTTGATAAACTCCACAAACATTTGAGACTATTGCGATCCAATGTTTGGCATGCTAAATTGTTTAAAGCATATATTGCTAAAAACATTACCCCACGTGGCCTAAGGGTAAGAATTCAACCCTTAGTTGCTGAAATTGATGACGATTTATCGTCGGAATGGGCTGAGATCCAACACCAAGCCAGTATGTCATTTGTCAAGGCACTAAATAATTATTATGAGCGTACAATTGACAAGGAAGTTAGCATAGTTTTGGGCCTTGCCAATGATGCAAAACCCTTTGAAAAGGAGCCTTTCTTTGCCAAACATCTTAATAGGGTGGCTTCTGACTTAAACAATTTGGAGACCCAACTCAAGACAAAGAAAATTCAGAAATTCAATAGGGATATGGCGGATTATCAGGGCAATAATCCTTTCAGCTCTAACAAACAGGTCAAATTTAATATTCCACATAGCCGTCCCACTAAAAGGAAAAGACCTAAATCAATTTAAAAAAAATAATTTTGTTTCTGATACTGACTCCTCTACTGAAGAATTTACTTCTGGCCCGAGAGTGAATTGCAAATTGCATCTGGATCACCCACCCCCAAGCGATCACTTACAGGGGCCCCTTTAGGATTGGGTATAAAAGAGGGGGGAGGAAACACAAAGGCCGTTACCGACATACAAGGACTACTCCAACTTGTGATGATGAAGTAACTTCATCTATGTACAACAATGTTTCAAACCTCTCTAGTTATAATTTATCACCCACTGAAGTTAATATTCTTAATAAAGGACTGACATTTGTTCCAGGTTTTTTTGTTACTGAAGATTTATTTGCACAAGATATGTTATCATTCTGTAGATTGCTTAATTTAAGATTATTCTTTGGTTGTACTAATGGTTTTGATGTTTCAGAGAAATTCACATATCACAAATCTCAATTCAACCCACCTATGCATCCCGTTGTCTCCCAGTTTCAAAACAATGTTCTCAAGGATCTTCATTATGTGCATTTAGCATCTGATATTCGATCCAATAATATCACAATCATAGAACAACAAGCTATTAGGAACTTACAAAACAATCATGACATTGTAGTTATCTCAGCAGATAAAGGGGGTGCTGTTGTGGTCTTGGATTTGCATTATTATAATCAAGAAGCTCTCAGGCAATTATCTGATAAAAAATACTACGCCAAAATGATTATAAATCCTACATCCAAATTTCAAAAAGAAATTGTAGAATTTCCTTCCCATGCCAAAGATGCTTCTATTATTGATGCCAATCTTATGCATCAATTGTTAGTTCACGATTCATCTAACCAGTACATATACTTTTTGCCCAAAATACATAAGGACCCCACACCCCCCCCCCCAGGGAGACCGATTGTATCAGGTAGGGGGTACTTTACGGAACCTCTTTCACTGTTTTTGACTGATAAATTGAAACCTCTATTACCATTTATTCGTTCACGCCTAAAGGACACAACCAACTTTCTACAGATTATCTCCGATACACAACTAGAGCCTGACTGGCGTATGTGCACTCTTGATGTAAGTGCCTTATATACCAATATTCCTCATTCCGGTGGATTAGAAGCCTTATCATATTGGTTGGATATTTCTGGATTATACTCATGTGAATTTAATGAATTTTTATTGGATATGGCCTCCTACGTCCTGACGAACAATGTTTTTTCTATCAAGACGTTTGCTACTGGCAAACCAAAGGTACCGCCATGGGCTCTTCCTTCGTGCCTATCTATGCAGATCTTTTTATGGCCTATTTGGAGAAGGATTTGATCTATAACAGCAATAACAATATATACTTGGAACACCTTGATATTTGGCGACGATACCTTGATGATTGTTGGGCAGTATGGTAGGGTGATCTTGAAGGGCTGTTCGAATTCTTGGCATATCTCAATAATAATCGATGGGACATTCATTTTACTTTACATTATGATCATAATAATATCACTTTTTTAGATGTATCCATGAACAGATTACCCGATCATATACTAGGTACTAAAGTTTTCAGGAAACATCCAGAATACAATACTATATTACATGCCTCGAGTTTTCATCCCCCACATATCTGCAAAAATATTCCCAAATCTCAATTTATCAGATTAAAACGTATCTGCTCCAATAATACATCCTACAGGGAACAAAGTAATGACCTCATTAATCGTTTTAGGACCAGGGGTTACAAGATGGGCCATGTTTTTGATGCCATACACCAAGTGGGTCATATGGATAGGGAAGATTTACTAACTTATAAGACTGATTACAGTCCTTCCATCCAACCCCTTAAGTTTACCACTACATATGGCAGAAATTCAGATAGCCTGATCCAGAGTATTCATAGACACTGGAATTTGCTATTATATGATACTGATTTATCCACTATTGTTCCCAATCGATGCCTTTTTTCATTTTGGAAAAGTAGAAATCTTGGCAGCACCTTTAGCCATTATAAACACGGACATGACACAGGTAATCCAGAACCAATCCAAACTACTTTGACTGGATCCATTCTCATGGGATGTCATCCCTGCAGACATTGTATTAACTGTAATAAAATATCAAAAACCAAATAATTTACTAGTAGGAATTCTTCTATTGTATATGACATCAAGTTCTTTGCCAATTGTAGTTCCGATTGGCTCATTTACTTAGCTACATGTTCATGTGGGGCCTTCTATGTAAGTCAAACTTCAAGGCCCCTTAGATTGAGAATCTCAGAGCACATCAGCAATATTAAAAAAGGCAGAATCAATAATGCTTTATTTAAACATCAACAATCACATCCTTCAGCTTCCTTTATGTTTACTATTATTGATATTATTCGTGGTAAAAAATCTAACAAAACGGGTTGGCACTCATTATTAAATTCAAAAGAGAAAAAATGGATTGTGAAGTTGGGTGGTCTTTTCCCACCTGGGTTGAATGACAAGTTTTAGTTTTAACCAATCACATTTGTTTGCAGTCTATTTAATTGACAGCTTTGATTATGCTTATTTCACACTGAAGAAGGCTGTGTACAGATTACCAGCCAAAACCGGTCTGTGCATTTTTTGCTGTCCTTGTGATTACTAAAATAAAATAGCAATTTTCATTATTGGGTCTGGTTTTGCTGGCTCTTGTTTTTTTGACATGAATGAGAACCATCACCTGCTGCCCTACAGCATACTCTCTAGCTCGAGCATTCTTGTCATACCACACCTTTTCCTGCTGTTGGGCTTCTGCCAGGTTCTCCTGGGCCAGGCCCATGAGTTCCCTGAGCCTTGTCCTGAGATTCAGGACATATGCCACAACAGACTCCTTGTGAGACTCACACTCACCTTCTCACTCATCTCGAATTAAATCTAGAGGTCCCCTCACCCTATGCCTGTACAGCAACTCAAAGGGTGAAAAACCTGTGGATTCCTGGGGAACCTCTCTGTAAGAAAACAACAGATGGGGCAAATATTTGTCCCACTCCCTCTTAAACTGATCTGCAAATGCCCGTAGCATGGACTTGATTGCAGAGTTTAACCTCTCAACAAGACCATTAGTCTGGGGATGGTATTCATGTGCTTCACCCCACAGGACTTCCACAGACAAGCCAGCAGGTTGGACATAAAAGTGTCACCTCTGTCAGATGGTATTTCCTTTGGGAAACCTACCCTGCTGAAAATCTCTAGCAAAGCATTTGCCACCTTCTCAGCCTCAATGGAAGACAAAGCCACTGCCTCAGAGTATCATGTAGCATAATCTACAATCACTAGGATATAATTTTTCCTTGTGGAACGTGGGGAACTCAGAGGACCCACAATATAAATAGCTACCCTCTGAAATGGCTCATCAATCACAGGCAAAGGCATCAAAGGTGCTCTCACATTGTCTCCTGCCTTGCCTACCTTTTGGCACTGCTCACAGGTCCTGCAGTACCCTGTTACATCTCTGGAAATTCCAGGCCAATAGAAGTTTTGCATAATACGCCTCTTTATACATTTTATGCCCATATGACCTGCAAAGGAAATATCATGGGCTATGGCTAGAAGTGCCAGACAGTAAGCTCTAGGCACTACCAACTGATGTACTCTCTCACCTTCTAGCCCACCCTCAGGGGTCCACTCTCTGTACAGTAACCCTTTGTTCCAGTATACAGATTCTCCCTTCCCTTGAGATTCAGGTACCTCCCTAGCTACCTGCCTCAGGCCTTGTAGTGTAGGGTCTGAGAGTTGAGCCTGCCTCAAGTCTCTCCTTGTAACCTTTCCCAGCTCCCCTTCCACAGGAAGTCTGGCATCCTCTGACAGCAGTGCCTCACTGTCAGCCTGGGTACTACTACTCCTCTCTACCTTTGCAGTTATCCTGTCTAAGGGAACATCAGTACCCATAAGCAGCTGTGGCTCACATTCAGTCTCACTGCTACTGCTTAGCTCACTCCCTGAAGTAACCACCTAAGCAGTCCTGGCTGCAAGTATGCAGTATGTCTGGGTCTCCCCCAGGCTACCAGACCCACGTACTTATCTCCTAGCCTCATTGCATGTAACTACATTAGTACATAGTACTGCCTCATCCAAATACTTCCCTCTCAGGACATCTGCAGGATGGTAGTTCCATACTCCTGTTCTCTCAAGACAACCCACTGTTGGCATTTTGTCTTTCTCACTTACTGGCTCCCTTACCTTTGTTTCCCCACTATGCCTCCATGGACACCTGTATGCCATATGGCCCCACTGGTTGCATTCAATCATTTTACCCTACCTCCTGGACATGTACCTGGACCAGTGGATTCCCGTGTTACTGGCAGATTCTGTTGGAGCAGTCTGTGCTCCCCACCATGGGTTCTTTTAGACCCATGAGCAGTACTGGGGGTCCCCTTCCTGTGTAGGGCTGTCCTGCTGGCCAGGTATAGATCTCCCTTCTTCCCCAACTCCTCTGAAGTAGCACACTATCAGCTAACCAGATCCTCATGTCCTCAGGCAAAGTGCTAAGGGCTTGTTCCCTTATCAAAAGTTCTGCCAGCCCTTCAAACATGGTGACCTGACATCCACTCACCCAGATATGAAAATAAGTGCTCAGTTCATCAACATATTCACATACATTTTCATCTGCCTTGCATCTATGCTCACGAAACTTTTTCCTATACATTTCAGGTGTTAGCTTAAAACATTCCAACAAGTGTATTTTTACAGCAGTATAATCAAAACAGTCAGTGTCATCCATTTTTGCTAAAGAAGTTACAGCTTTATCATGGAGTAAGTGGGTCAGGAACCATACCCAGAGCCCTTGGTCAACTTCATACTGTTTACATACCTGCTGAAACATGAATGAAGCTATCAAAATTATCCCCCTCTTTAAACTGTGGAAGAAATGTACTGACATTTTGTGCTTCTGGGATCCAGTTACTCCCTTCCCCATTACCTCCATGACTCTGGTGAAGAGTAAGCAATTCACTCTCATGCCTCCTCTGCCGTTCATTTTCCTCAGCTTGTAGACTCCTCATTATCTCAGCTGCTTCTAGTTCCATACGCCTGGCCTCCAACTCAAGTTTCTTTAGCTCCAACTGGATTTTTAAGGCCACTGCAGAAAGTTTGAGCTGTCCATTCTCCGAGGATATTGTATTTCCACTGTCAGTCTGATTGTCCTCCAGACTGCTGTTTTCTGATGCAGCTGTAACCAAGGCTACAATCACGTCTGCCTTAGTCAGGTTTCCATGCACCAGTCCTCTAACCTGGCACATCTTCACAAGCTGGCTCCTTGTCAGCTTTCCATACTCCTCTGCTGACATGCTGCCTGCTCACCCTGACTAACACTAAGTTAACAAAAGAAATAAAACAATTGTGATCTGACCTCTGAGTATACACTGCGTGGCTGTTTTAGAGTACAAATCACTTTTAGAGATCACTGTACATAAGCTACAGGAATTCACACTACCCACACCACTACAAGCCAATTAGTGTTTGCCAACTAATCAATATGTGATATGGATCCCACCCCAGCAAACCAATATGTGATAGGATATCCCAACCACTGTCACCAATATGTGATGCCCATGCCCTGGCCCAGCAATCAAGGAGCCTCAATCCTCACCAATGACTCCAGAGAGGGTGACTCCTAGAAGAGGAAAGGATAACTAATACACACAGTAAAGTACAATTTCCCTTAAGTGCACACAGAGATCACAGTTAGTCTGGGGCTGGTTGCCCTCTTGCTTACCAGGTCCCCAATAAGACTCCCCCTGGCACAGCTATAAGGTCCAGGTCTCAGCCTAGTTGGGCAAGTTAAACCACCAGTACCCTCTCTGTCCAACCAGTGCTTCGTGCCCCTGCCCAAGTAGCTGACACAACACACACACACACTTTGAGAAGAGGTTATACAACCACACAGACCCTCCTGGGCAAAGGCTGGCACAGGTTCTCCAGCTGTGCCCCTATTACCAAAACCATATGGTAGTAATTCCTGCCACCAGCCAGCTAATAACTATCAGCTACTAAAAAGCCTGTAAAAGGGTGTCCAGTTATTACTGTGCAATATTATAATCCAATGGTAGTATGAATAGACAGTCAAGGCTTAATTTGGAGTGACTTAGACAGTAAAACCTGTAAATATGTAATGTACTTTAGAGGTTAAATTATCTCTACATAAACCAACTACAGGTAAAAGTTTTAAAAAATTTAATAATAAATAATTAAAACACAAGATAAAACTACTACAGTAGAATGCTACTCAAGTTCAGAGATTACACAGAAACTTAAAACAATATCGTAGGAAAGATCTGATTTCAAAGAAAAATACTCAGTCTAACTTTCTTCTAAGTTTAACTATTCTGAAGAGAAATCAAAGTGCTATAATCCTACTTACATACATAAAGCATAAGCAGTGCTGGGTTAGATGTCCAAGATCAAAATCCTTTGTAGTCTCTCAACAATAGTTTTTAAACACTAACCAACAGCTCTCTAAGGCCCTCCCAAATTACATAATTTTGACACTTAGTCTGGAGCTCCCAGGCCACAGACTGCATTATTTAGCAAGCTAACACCCGCTCAGGAGACTACCACAATAAAAGAAATTTCACATATACACTCTAGCAGAAATCAGAACAATAAAGCACCTTCCACATGTAAATTCTGGCCCTTAACTTTAACCTTAAAACATTGGGCCTGAAACCTTCATCCAGACTCACTGGAGCCGACTTGTAAACACCAAAGAGATTCACAAGATCTTTTTAGCTTCAAAAGACACATTTGAAATGTTTGGCTTGGTTTTCCTTACAGCAGATGGCAATGTTGCAACAATCTTGACGTTCACATTTTACAGTGTTTTCTTTCATTTAAAAACACAAGCCTGTATTTTACATTTATTTATACAATTGATAGAATTATGTATCAAATTATATTTGATTAGGCTGGCAGCCTTTGCCCATCTTCCTCCTATCTTCACACAGGTGTCTCCACCTCCAATAATAGACCTGTCACTAGTGGAGTTCCCCAGGGATCTGTCTAGTTTTCCGAGGTCCAGGCAAAGACAAAAGGCTTATGGCTGACCAAGTTTGCGAATGACTGTGATTTGGGTGCTGTCATTGACTCCCCAAATTATGTTAACACACTGCTAGAGGCTGTCACATCAACTAATGACATAGCTTCAAGTTAAATGCAAAAAAATGTATCATTATACCATTTAGTAAAAACATGGCTCCTACTGATTACCACATCAACGGCAACTCCCTAAGCGCACAATCTGCGGTGAGAGACATGCGTACTCAGGTTGACAACAATCTCACACTTGACCATCATGTAGTATCAGTGGTCTGAAAAGCCTTCTACTTGATTCATCTCATAAGTAAAGGGATTGCATACAGAAAAAAGGAGGTTATTACCTCTCTATTCTCCTCCCTCATTAGACCAATAATTGAGTATAACTCCCCATTTGGTAAGTACCTTTTCAAACATCTGCGCCAACTGTAAAGGCCACAGTAATACCTCACAAAGAGAATCCATGGCCTCCAACACCTGTCCTATGTGGACAGGCTCCAGTCACTATCACTCTACTCAGTATCATACAGATTGCTCAGAGGTGATCTGTGTCTCACCTACAAGGCAATCTCAGACCCTGCCCTACTAGAGATGCTCTATACCCATACATCTAACTCCTTGTGCATTACCCGCTTGAAAGGCCTGAATCTAATATGCAACATCAACAAAACCCGCTGGAGAGACAGGTTTGTCTCCCAGAGGCTGCCCTATCTTCCCATGCATGTTAAACAGAGTACCTTACTGTCCCAGGGGTTACACCTGTGTCCTCCCATTGACAGGGGCTACAGGTGCTTACTGAGGTTTCTTTTTGGGGATAAACTCTTGACTGGGCTTGTAAGGCCCCCAGGGCCATTAGCCTAGTAACCTCCTATGATCCAATGTTCCTATGATAATTCATAACATTACTTGAATCTAAAATAAAAATCATCTTATTAAACATATATTTTTCTCCTTTTGTTTCTGAGAAAACATTTAATATTAATAAGATCACCAGGAGTTTTATCAGCCCCCAACCTTAGCTGCCATAAGGTTCCTCTTTGTTCTATTTTATTTTTATAATTCCCACCACGTAGGTCTTTAAAAACAAGCTCTAGAACAGAAAAAAAAACATTTTTAAAAACTTTACATTCTAGAGAGTGTTGTAAAGGGAATTCTTAGTATCATTTTTTCCTCATAGCATATATATGCTCTCTTATCCTATCTTTTAGATTTCTACCTTGCTTTGTCAAGTGTTTTTTATATTTTACTAATAAGAGAAAAGTCTAAATGTCAAACTAATATTTCAGCAAAAAGTTTTCCTGGGAAAACAACCAGTCAGCTGTCATAGGGGATTTGCCCTTTTCCACACTGTAGTGCGATCTCAGAGTTGGTATATTTAGTTAGAGGGGGCATGGGGGCTTGGGGGGCAGAGCCTTCCACCAGAATTATTTTTATTCAGTGATGTTTGTGTGTAATTCGCTGGGTTGGCCAACTGTTTTTTAACCCAGAAAACATTTTCGCTAAAATGTTCAGTCAACATTTAGTTTTCACTTATTAGTATTCAACTAATAAGTGTTTGACTAATAGTGCTTTCGATTATATGATATAGACCCAGAATATCCCTCCTCAATGCTGTTGGGAAGGTCTTTGACCATGTAGTTCTGAACAGGCTGCAATCACTTGCAGAAAGTGTTTATCCTGAGGTGCAGTGTGGATTTAGAGTGGAAAGTTCTAGTATCAACATGATCTTCTCACTAAGGAAGCTACAAGAAAAGTGTCATGAGCAAAGGAAACCATTGTACATCACCTTCTATTTCTAATTAAGGCAATTGAATTGGTCAACAAGAAAGGCCTCTTCACCCTAATACAGAGGATTGAATGTTCCCCCAAACCTTTTTAGATGATTACATCCTTCCACAAGGACATGCAAGGTGTTATACAATCTGATGGCTACTCCTCGGGCCCATTCCTAATCAGGAGCAGAGTGAAGCAAGGGCATGTACTTGCTCTGACACTCTTTGGCATATCTTTCCCTCTGTTGCTATCCCATGCCTTTAATGAGTCCAAAGATTTTGTAAACCTCCACACTAGGAGCATTGGTAATCTCTTCAATCTCACATGCTTTTCAGTGAAGACCAAGTTGTGGACAGTACTGATCAAAGAGATGCTGTTTGCAGATGATGCTGCCCTGACAGCTTACACTGAAGAAGCACTAAAGTGCCTCATAAGTTCTTTTTCTGGTACTTGCAGAGAGTTCAACCACACAATCAGCATCAGAAAGACTGACATAATTGGGCAGGATGTCAACAGCACCCCCCACATCTTTATCAGTGATCACACCCTCGAGGTAGTTAAGGACTTCACTTACCTGAGTTCCACCATCACCAGCAACCTCTCCCTGGACACTGAGCTGAATACCTGGATTGGTAAGGCAGTAACAGTAATGGCATGCCTAAAAGTGAGGGTCTGATACAACTCTAAACTGACCATCAACACTAAGATGAAGGTGTACCAAGCATGTGTGATTAGCACGCTGCTGTATGAAACATGGATCCTGTACTCCTACCAAGAATGGAGGCTCAATGTGTTTCATCTATGCTGCCTTAGAAGAATCCTGGGAATCACCTGGCAAGACCACATCCCAAACAAGAACACCCTAGAACAAGCAGGGATATTAAGCATGTTTGCCCTGCTTTCCCAAAGGCACTTGTCCTGGCTTGGTCATCTCAGCTGTATGTGAGACGATCAAATCCCCAAAGATCTTCTGTATGGTGATCTTGCTACTGGCTCCAGACCCATAGGAAGGCCTGTTATGTATTTCAAAGACATCTGCAAGTGTGACATGAAGGCAGGTGACATCACTCCAACAGGCTGGGAAGCTATAGCCGGAGACCACATCACTTGAAGATTGTCTGTCAAGACAGGAAGTCAGATGACCGAGATGAAGAGAGAGGAACTGTGGGAGATACAGACACACACACACACACACACACACACACACACACACACACACACACCCATATATATAGCTATATATATATATATATATATATATATATATATATATATATATATATATTAATATATCTTAAAAAACACAGATCGTCATAGCTTCAAAAAACTCCTAAAGGAATACCTTACTCAACAATGGCTATAGTCCTGTAATATTCCTGGCTAGTTTTTCTTGCCTTTGATCAAATGTTTTCTATTCTGTTATCTTCTTGTCTTACTTCTTCCAAATAAAAATACCACAATGGTTTTTAGTTATATATCTAATGAGTTTCATATTACTGTCTGTAGGAAGGCTTAAGAAATGCAATGTTTTCGGTTTTACATTCCTCTTTCTGTAAATTGTGATTGTTGGCAACTGTCAAACTTTTTGTATATTGTTTGTAAATCTTTCAAAAATTTTTGCAATCTTTTTGTACTAATGTTATGGAGCTTATCTCCCCGGGTCTCTGCTGAAAATGGGCTACTTGCCCAGTCGGTCTCTACCTGGTTACCAAATGTAAAATAAATATATACATATATGGGTCTACTTCTTTTGAGCTAACTTTCATTTGCCTGACACTCATTTGCCTGACCCCATTTGACTGAAATTTTATTTGCCTGACACTTCATTTGCCCGACACTTCATTTGACTGACAAGTATTATTAGCAAGAAAATGGAATATGCCCCCTTCCCCACTGTAGTGCGACCCTGGAGTTAGAATATATAGTTGGGGGGGTGTGGGGGGTGAAGCCCCCCACTTCATTTCATATGATATTGTTTAGTAAAAGAAAAGTAAGTGGGGGGCTTCACACCCGTGTGGGGGCTGTGCCCCCACACCCCCCATAACTATATATTCTAACTCCAGGGTCGCACTACAGTGGGGAATGGGGCATATTCCATTTTCTTGCTAATAATACTTGTCAGTCAAATGAAGTGTCGGGCAAATGAAGTGTCAGGCAAATTAAATTTCAGTCATTTGGTCTCAGGCAAATGGGTGTCAGGCAAATGGGAGTTAGGTCAAAAGAAGTAGACCCACATATATATGTATATAAAAGATATATATATATATATATATATATATATATATATATATATATATATAAAATAGATGTTTTTGTGTGTGTGTGTGTGTGTGTGTGTGTGTGTGTGTGTGTGTGTGTGTGTGTGTGTGTGTGTGTGTGTGTGTGTGTGTGTTTGTGTCTTTATATTTATATATATATATATATATGTGTGTGTGTGTGTGTGTGTGTGTGTGTGTGTGTGTGTGTGTGTGTGTGTGTATAATTTGTTTAAAATAAATTGTGTGAGGGGCAACAGATTTGCACTCTGCTTAACTAAGTGTACGGGCATGCATGGTGGCAATTTTTGGATTGTTTGCATGTTGCAAATCAGTGCACAAATGGGAGGTAAATTCACTACATAAGAGACTTATTGTTCCATAAACTCACTTCACCCCACACCTAGCTGTACTCCAGGCCAGGATTTGGTTTGTTACACGGTGTGACCTTTGAACCTGTTTCTGCACTGGTATGTATCACACAAATTGACTAAGACTATTTACATAGATCTTAAATATGTGGCGCAGCATGCAAATGTTTAATTAATATGTGAAAGAGGTTAATAATAGTATAGCACACACAGAGTCACAGTCTGTAAAATACAACTTATTACTGCTTCACATCCAAAATATCTGGATATCTCAGGATTAGAACCTAAACACCTTTACACAAGCTAACTGCCTTAGTCCTTTGAGCCATGTAAGCTGGTGGACAGAAAATGGATCATTCATCAACAATTACCTGCATAAATATGTACCATTGCTATTCCTCAGTTACCTAACACATACAATGTAAGATCAGATTCAATATAACTGTCCTGAGACTGTGGCATAATAACTGTGTGAAATGCTCAAATAGCAGAGATGAGTTACTGTTATGACAGTTACAAGGGGGCATTGCTGTTTTGAGTGGTGGTGGAACAAACCCCATGTTCTGCTAGGATACACACTAGTCTGACTATCATTTAACTTCACTGTCTAACATCTCTCATGAATGATATACCAGTAATCTGTACCAGTAGGACTACATAAAGTTTCCATGCATGAGGCCTTTTGATTACAAATGGACACATGATAGTGGAATGAATGTTTGTAGTCCTATGTGGATGTAATTTCTGTCCAAATATCCCACTTTAGTTACTTGTGTAATGTACCAGGTCCATAGATACAATGACATATCATAATAATCCACTAGAATACTGTGTAGGTTACGGACTTACCTTGTAAATGCAGCAGTTGACACAACTGTAGTTCAGGGCTGACTCTGTTTGATACACAGCCAGTACATGGACAGGTACAGGATGTGTGAGTTGGCTGTCATCAATCTTAATATATGTATGTGGGTAGAAGTAAGATGTTAGTCCCTAGGTTGTCAGTGAATGTGCTATGTGCTGTCTCTTAGCCAAAGCCAGGGTGTACAAAGCACACCTATGACTGCTTACAGGGACATTAGCAGGGGGTTCCTCCTCAGTGTCCTCCTGTGACTGTGGCTGTGGTGATCTAAGCACTGGTAGAGGGCTGTGCATCCTTTTCCTTTGCTGATCCTGTGCAGCTCTTTCCACAGGATAAGATTGTGTAGCATAGCACATATTGTGACTATATGTGCACATGTGTGTGAAGTATACTACAGTGTTTCACTAGATACACCAGAGCCGTGACTTCAGAGGCCCAAACACATGCTCTATAATGTTCCTAGTTTGTGCATGTACCTAATTATGGTGTTTTTCCATGGGTGTGTTAGGCATCAGTTGTTGGTTTCATCCCTGAGTAAACAGTATTTCTGTCTACTACCCAAAATACATAAGGATGCTAGATGTCCTCCCGGTAGACCAATAGTATCAGGGCGGGGATCCATCATTGAACCACTTTCTGAATATCTAACACACTATCTCAAACCACTATTATCTATGTTATGCGCCAGAATTCAGGACACAACACAGTTTCTTGGCATTATATCTGGCATGCAATTGGAACCACATTGGCTTATGTGTACATTGGATGTAACTTCTCTCTATATGAATATTCCACACTGAGCAGGTTTACTGGCTTTGGAATTTTGGTTGGGAAGATCTGGTTTATACCAACCAGGCTTTAATACTTTCTTAGTATGCCTGGCTGAATATGTTCTTACTAGTAATGTATTCTACTTCCAGGACCAATGTTTTTGGCAGGTCAAGGGTACAGCAATGGGTGCATCTTTTGCACCCATTTATGCAGACCTATTTATGGCCTATATTGAGGAGGCACTTATTTATGACTCCAGTCGTAATTTATATATTGAGGAAATAGATATTTGGCGGTGATATCTTGATGATTGTCGGGTGGTTTGGAGATTGGATGACACATATTTACATGAGTTTATTGGTTATCTCAATGATAACAAATGGGGAATTGAATTCAAACTGAACTTCCATAAATCAAAGATTGTTTTTCTCAATGTAGAAGTTAGCAGGAATCCTGATAATACTTTAGCTACACGTGTGTATAGGAAATTCCCTGAGTATAGCTCATTCTTGCATACCACCAGCTTCCACCCCCAACATATCATCCGGAATATCCCCAAATCACAATTCCTCCGGGTAAAAAAGATTTGGTCCAGCCAGGAATCATTTGAGGATACCAGGGATGATTTAATATGTTTTTGTGAGAGGGGTTACCAACCTGGGACAATCAGCACAGCTTGCCACTGGGCTTCCACTCAAGACAGAACTAAACTTTTACAATAAAAGGACAGACCAAAATGTTTTTCTAACACTTTAGTTTGTCTGGTGACCACATATGGATGCAATACACGGGGGTTTATGAATATTATCAACAAACGCTGGAACATACTTATGGCCGAAGAGAAATTACATCCATTTTTGGGTGACATATGTTCTTTCTCATTCAGGAAAGGATGTACATTAGGTTCCCTTATTAGTCATTATAAGAGGGTGGGACCTAGCTCTATGGTTCCCACTCAATGTACACTTACAGGTGGCCCATTGATAGGTTGTACGTTATGTGGACACTGCATTCACTGCTCTAGGGTTCAGAAAACAAGGGAATTTAGTGGCCGCAACACATTGGTGGTTTTTAACACTAATTTTTGGGCTAATTCTAGCACAGAATGGGTAGTTTATTTGGTCACTTGTTCATGCTCCTCATTCTATGTGGGACAAACATCTAGGCCTTTCCGTCTTAGAATTGGGGAGCATCTCAGTGACATTAGGAACAAACGTTCTACCAATGCTTTGTATAAATGTGTGCAAACACAAAACTGCATCTTTTTATTTTACTGTTATAGATTGTATTGCGGGTAGATGTAGGGACAAATCAGGATGGCATTATTTACTTAATTTTAAGGAACGTAAATGGATTATCAAGCTAGGAGCTCTATTTCCACCTGGGATTAATGATTAATTATAATGCACCAATGAGCTGCTTTATGTGATATATTTAAATGAGTGTAATTTTTGTTGCTCATGTTTACTCACTGAAGAAGGCTATTACAGCCAAAACTGGTTTGGGGTAGATAATTGGGTTTATTTCCCTCTACCTTTCCATGTTAATTTTATTATTTAAATATTTAAATACAATTGTGGATTTTCTCCTTTTCTGCTGGCTTTACTAATGTTTGAATCATGATAACTGCCAGGGTTGTCAGCACACACATATTCATGATAATCCCCTGGGCATTGCACATGACTTGATGAATTGGCATACCTTGCAGTTAATGGAGGTAATATCCTGCTCACCAGGTGGTGCCTTGATGTGCACATGAATCTATTGCACTCAGTACTTCAAGGTAGTGTGCTACATAGTAGAAGTATTGCATATTGCTGGCCCTCACCTCAGGAGAAAGGGGAAAATATATGTGCTCACTGGCATGTGGGAGTATAGCATTCAGGAATTGGTGGAGTATCCTGGATGCAGATGCCTGTGACACTCCTATCATGTCCCCAGCCAGTCTTTGAAAAATACCTGTAGCTATTATCCTGAGGGCTACAGATACCTTAGTCTCCACTGAGATGGGCTCCCCTCTGTTAGCTCTTGCTCTGAGTTGAGGGCGGTAGAGCTCGCTAAGTTCTTGTAATATGTCCCTGTCCACTCTGTAGCACTCTACAATCTCCAGTTGATGTAGCTCCTGGAAGGTTACCCTGGGCATGAACATTCTTCTCCTACTTGGTCTAGGCCTACTGTCATCAGCACCAGCAGCATTGACTTCAGCATCTAGTACATACAGATGTAGAATAGCTATAGCAGCCCCTAACATTATCACTGTTAAAATTTCCAAGTCTCTACTCCAATGGTTAAGAGTACTGAGGGAAAATCAGAATGTAGGGTGTATGCATACTTTATACAGTTCTGCTTTAGGTTCACCATGTGGGATTGGCTAACTATGATGCAGTTCACCTTCTTAGGATATAACTGACATGATTTAAAGGCTCTACTTTACTGTGTGACACGGTGCTGTGCATAGCACTGTGGAGCATAGATATACATAACTGTATATTATTAATTGAATATATCCAGTTTCCATTTATAGCTGGCTACGTTATGACTGGGACGTGGTTGTTCTGATCACATGAACAAGCTATTCCCAAACCATTTGTGGGAAGTGGTGCGCTGGGCAAACATGTGTACTAAGCACAAAATATCCTAAAAGTGACATGACACCCCCCAATGTCATCCACATCCAGTAGGAATATAAAAACCACACAGAAGCCTACATGAAGTGGATATGCATACATGGTTGCTGTCTTTAGCAGTTCAACATATCCACAGCATTTACACAGGGGCGGCTCGTGGTATCGGACTGCCGGTCTGCAGCCCCCTCAGTTGTTTTGGTGGTCTCATATTTTTTTTTTTTTTGTTAAAAAAAAAAATTTTTTTTAGTTTAAATTTTAAATTCCGAAAATAAAAGAAATGATGGCATGCTACTTACCACCTACCTGCAGCGTTGTTTTTTTTTTTTTTTTTTTTTTTTTTTTTTGGGACAGGCAAGGGCATCATTGTGATGCCAGAAGTCATGCCCAGCGCGGTTTCCAAACCACAGGAATAGAAAAGGAATTGGCTTGGACTCGGGCGTCCAGAGTCGTCAGTCATAGTGTGCCTGCTGCAGGGCGGTTTGGTGGTATCGACTGCCGGTCTGCAGCCCCCCCTTGTTTTTTTGTCTTGTTCATATTTTTTTTTACTGTTAAAAAAAAAAATCTTTTTTTTTTTTATTTTAAAAGAGTCCGATCCGATCGAAAAAATGCTGCATGCATCACGTTTACCCTTACCAAACAGCTTTTTTTTTTTTTTTTTTCTTTGCAGCCCGGCGAGCACATAAGAGGCATCATTGTGCCCAGAAGTCTATGCAGCAGCGGTTCAAACCACATGACATTGGGACTGCTTGGAGGACTCCGGCGTCACACCACACGTCAGTCATGGCGTGCCAAAACTCTAAATGCTGCTGATTGGTTGTAAGCTCTTCTTCCGCTTGTTTATGTGCTGGGAAGGCGAAAGATTCAGTTTGGCTTAGGAATCGAGCAGCTTTAATTATTTGTGATGATCATCATTCTATTTTTTCATTTCTGTTTCGAATCGTTTTTTGTTTTGGTGGATTTATTTGGACAGCGGAAGAAGAGCAGAAGAAAGAAGAAGGAAGAAGAAGAAAGAAGACAAAGAAGAGAGAAAGAAGAAGAAGGAGACGAAAGAAGACGGAAGAAGAAGAAGAAGAAGAAGGAGAAAAGGTACAGACGGTGCAGAATAGATGTAAGTATGTTAATTGTTAATATCCCTTCCATTATGTTGATATAGGCATTGGAAATTTGGACGCGGAAATAAAATGTCCCAAAAGGAGCACAAAGAAGAAGAATCAATCATAGCAGAAAGTGTTGGAATTTAAGCCTGATTAGATCAATTTGAAAGAAAAACTAGCTGGCTGGCAAAGTATTAATGGGGATATGGGAATGTAGCTAACTACCTTTATTTTCTACCTCTGCAATTCATTTAAAAGTGATACTTTCATGGCATTCATAAATACATATACTCAGGAACAGAATGCAGCAAGTGTGGGGCACCACACAACCCAAGAAATGTGAAATTAATTGGATAGTCATGAAAACCATGTGACAGTGTCAACTGATGGCATAGCTGCTGCAGTGAGTGAAGCAACAAGCAGCCTTTGTTGAGCTGCTGACAGCTTTGGTTTAGAGCCAAGATGTTTACTCAAAACATGTCACCCTTCTTTGTCTCACAGATTATCTATTAGGGCTGTTTTTCTCTGGTGCCTTGTAGTTTCTTTGTTTAAGTAGTTATTTATATGTTTGTTTTGTACATATGCAGCTACCCTCATAGCTTTCTGGCAAGATGTTGTTCTAAAGTTTTTATATCCTTATAACCTGACCTTATTTTAACCTGGAATTTGTGCATCTGTGTATATGTGGCTGCTTTGGAAATACATATTTATTTACAAAGCATTTGAACTCACAAAATAAGGTCTCACTCTTCTGATAGAGAGCTATATTTGGGTATTTTTCAAGGATTACATTGAAAATAAAAGTGGCTAGTATTTATAAAAATATTTTCTGAAATATTACAGATCTCATGCAGTTCGAAAACAAAAGTCATGCAAACGAATATATTTTGAGGTGTATTACCCTCCTGAGATGGGTAAGGTGTGTGTGTGTGTGTGTGTGTGTGTGTGTGTGTGTGAAAGAAAGAGACAGAAGTAGGGACTGTGTGTGTGTGTGTAAAATGCCCCAATTACTATATACTGGTGGCTAGAAGACAAATGGTGTTGTGTTGGGTAGAGATACTCAGGCTTGAACCGTGTACCCTGTATGCAGGTGTTAAGGACCTAAATTCCCTACCATTTGTATTTGATCTGATCTGTTCCTCATAATATCTGTGGTTTCTAAATGTTGCAATGCTTAATATTTGATGATGCAGTGGTAGTATTGTTGCTTTACGGCTGCAGGGTCTTGGGTTTGATTCTTGGCTGGGGTGCCTTCTGTGTGGGGTCTGCATCTTCTCCCTGTGTTTGTGTGGGTTTGCTTTTGTGTCCTCCCATGTTATAAAGACATGTCTGCATTATTTCTTCCTGGGCCTCTGCTGAAAATAGTTTTTTTGTTCCAACTCAGATTGTCCTGATTAACAAATGTTAAATAAAATTGGCAGGCATTTGAATTTCAGACTTCATATTCTTCAGAAAATACATAGTAACACGACCTTTTATTCTAGCAATTTTCTAAGTTTATAAGATGAATATTTGACATTTGTCCTTATTTTTTTTTTTGTGCTAAGGTTGACAACTATGGCAAGAACTGAATTCACTGAATATGTCTGAGGGCTGTATTCCCTCATTACTGGGTTTGTCCAGGTGTTTTGTGCTAAGAGGTTTACAGCTATGGTGAGAACTGAATTCATTAAATGATAGCCATTTAAGTTTCAGAGCTGATATGCCGTAGTGGTATGTTGCTCTGACTGTTTTGCACAGGGACCTTGGCAGTAAAATGTATTTTTCTTTCACAAAGCAGGTGATTTGGCATAGTGGTATGTTGCTCTGACACTTTTGCACAGGGACCTTGGTAAAATGTATGGTGGTAACACAGCATTTTCTACAACTTTCCAAGATTATACAAGCAATGTTTAATGTGTCCCTGGTTTTGGCCTTTTTGCCCCCCAATATAAATTTTTTTTTTTTTTTTCTTGTGCTGCAAGTTGAGATGCAGTTGAGTATTGAATAGATTTTACAAGGAGCTGAGAGCTGCAGGGAAGAGACGTTTAGTGCTGCTTATGGAAAATCAGCTTGCAATGTTAATAGCACAACAGGTTGTGTACTTGCTTTTGATGCAGAAGGTTGTTGGTTCTACTCCCACAAGGGGTGAATGCTGCTGTACTGAAAAAGTTGATACTGACTATGAGCCTGTTATCTTGTTTGCCATCCATTTCCTATTGCAGTATATTACTAGCTAATTTTTAATGTAATATAGGCAATTTATTCCTCAGGGGCATCAGACACTTCATGAAACCATGAAATATAAAGTTTTTTGCTAGCAGCAGCCTCTTCATTAGTTACAGATTTATTTAATGTGGAATTATTTAGATGACTTTTTTACTTCAGAGATTGTGCATATTTACTGATAATGGTGGACTGTAGAATTGTGCATATTTACTGATAATGGTGGACTGTAGAAGTTTGAGTAGACTTTGATGAAGGAAATGTTCTGAATTGGGCAGTTTTGTCATTATTGGTGCATGCATTTTGTTTCACTGTTTACTGGAAAAATGTTCAAAACAATAGGAAGGTGTATCAAAGAGCATATGTATGTTTCATATGCAAGGGGCCTATGATTTGAAAACAGCCCAGAATTAATCTTTATTTGCCACTGGTAAAATGTATTTTCTTTGAATGTGGGTTTCAATGCTCTTTCAATGAATGTGAGTTTCAAGGGCAGAGAAGTTTTAATGCTAAGTTTGTTTAGCAGATGGCTTGGTGTTTGTGCTGTAAAATGCAAAATAAAACTTTCAAATGAAGTCCAAATCATCATAGAAGTAAATCAGTATATTAGTGTTTATGGTAAATGGAGTGAAATAGCCAAGTAATGGGATCATTAGAATGGCAGCAGCAGGAGGTCCGCTTTGACATGATTTTTTGAGGGGGAGGGGCGGCAAACTTAGACAGCCCCAGCTGAACTATACCTCCCAACTGTCCAGATTTTCAAAGAATGAATAGATTTTTGCTTCTTATTTTTGGTTTGTTCCTCATAAAATTCGTGGCAAATCATTTAGGAATTAAGTCACTAAATAATGACACACTGAGTTTCAGACTTCATAACCAATGCATGCTAAAGTAAGACTTGTTGTTCTATCATCTGTCTCAGTTTATACAAGAGCAATTTTTAGTACTGTTTATATGTTCCCCCAATATATTTGGCCTTGTCCAGATTTACTGCATTAACAGGTTGAGAGGTACATACATGCAAATTACTTTATAGAATTAGGGATAGCCAAACCTCTCAACTGCCCCTGATTTTGGCTCAAAATGTTGCTCTTCCCCTAATAATCCCTCCGCAAAATAGCAATTTTGAAAGAAAACATGGAGGGTTTACAATTAAGAAATAACTGTAATCATAGTTATAGATTACTTTTATTTCAGAAATGCATGTAGATTCTTTTATTTTGTCAGCTGCTCAAGTTAGCAGTACTAATATTAAAGTGTCCCTTCTTTGACAGGTTCCCAGCTGTATTGTGTGGCTATTTTATATTTTTACATCACATTTTTGGACCATTTTTCATAAAATTGTGTTTTTCTTGGCAAATTAGTGACAAATCATTAAAGACTGAAGTTAGAAAATAACGACAGACATTTGAGTTTCAGATTTCATACCATTCAGAAAATTCATACTAATGCAAGACCTATTCTATTATCTTTCTAAGTTTATAAGAGCAATATTTTTAAAAATGCCCTTGTTTTGGGCCTTTGTTCCACTTCTTTGTATGGCTTTGTCCAGATTTCTTGATCTGAGGTTGAGAGGTATGACAAATGTGTTAGGGTCATTACAGTCAGCCAGAGACATTTCAAATTGTGACATACTTGTTGCACCCCACTTCCCCATGTAGTGACTCTGGATGTGTTGAAGCAAGGCAAGGAGTAGTTATGCAGTGTAAATGTGCAGGGTATCCCCCCATCCAAGGTAGACACACAGTACAGGAGTGCTTTTCATCTGTCCTTGATTTTTGCAGAATGGTCTGGTTTCTGTTATATTTTTGTACTGTTGATTTATGCTTATTACTCAAAGTGCCTGTTGCTCTGTGTTTAAGTAGCAATACTTTAATGACCATCAGTTAAGCTTGGCTGAGATTGTAAGATGCAAGTAAGCTTTAATAAGCATACTGTTAAAGAATTGCCAACATTGAAAGCCTTTCTGTTGTTGCCATGTAGAGAATACTTAACTAGATAATGTATAAGCCTTGGGTATTGAAATGCATATGACAGTATTTGTAATAAAGGACAGGATTACATTATTTTAAGAAGCTCATTATATTTGGAGACTTCCAGTCATCTCTGCAGGCTTTAATAAACAGAATGCCAATCGTGTGGTCCATAACCTGTACAGTAATCCTTGTAAGCAATGTATCTTGAGCTTATTTCTTGTTTGCTTTTCATTTTTTACTTTGATCATGTTTTCCCCATGAAACAAGTAGATAGTTGTCAGGCAGCAGGTCTTTACAAGTGGGGCATCAGAGATTTCTACTTTCAGCATGTTACTTGGTACTTTAATAAAGCTGAATATAAATTATAATTAGAACTGCAGTGCAAGAAGTGGTTTGAGTTGAGTGCTGCTTGTTTTTCTTATACTTGATTTTGACTGGCATTCCATTAATGTATTTAAAAAGTAATTTATTTTTTCATGCCTCACAACCTTTTTGTTTCCATCTAGATATTAAGTAAGCTGTCATGCAGCCAATGCATTGAAATATTTTTATTCTTCTACACTTCATTTTGTCTTGATTGGACTCTCATAATGACGGTTTGGCACCCACGGCAGTGTATTTAGTTATTTTTTTGTGGTTTTGAGCATAGCTCCCCCCCTTTCTAATTGGCCACACCCCTTCCCATTGACCCCACCCATTCAGCTGTCTCCTGCAGCCCCCCTTTGATTTGAAGTCACCAGCCGCCACTGCATTTACACCTAATTTGCATAATATTCACGCTGACAGCCTAGGAACTACATGATTCATAGCCGTGTAAACTGGTTTATAGCGTGGAAGCACTACTGTACAGACCTGATACAGGGTCTTTCAGTACATTTGTCTAGGGTACATTGTTAAGTGTTCTTTTACAAATGTATTTCATTTTATGTTAAACATGTTTGCAGAATGCAGTACAGAGAGTAAACATGCAGAAATGTAAACAATAAAAAAAATATTAATATCATATAATTCCAGCTGTTTTCAGACATTCACAATGTCTGCTTTGAACATTTATGTATGTGATCTTACCTTTTCAGGGGAATTATGTCCATATCCCCTTTTTTCAGTGTAGACTCCTGTACATATTAAATTTCTGCATACACTGCTAACAGGGACATAGAGTTTACACAGATACATTACGGCTTGTTTGATCACTGCACCTGGATAATCTGCATAAAAGTCAGCTATTTAAGTAGAAATTTGCATTGCACAAATGATTTCTTAGCTGCATGTATGTGTGCACCGCTACACAGAGTTTACCTAATCTAGTATTCGCGTGTTGCGATGCGCAGACAAAAAATATTTTTTGTAAGCTTTATTGAATTTTCCTATATATTAGTAATTCCAATAAATAACTGCATTGCATTTTGACATTTAAGTGGTCTTGTTGGTATTAAATCCTAGTTTCCTTCTTATATGGTGAGTGACAGTTAGGCACTTTTAGGACTTATGTTTGTTTTAAGGCAGTTCCAGGGCAGTCAGTTATAGAAGTGTCTAAGAATTTTTTTTAATCTCTCACCCTCTTGTAGTTGTGTTCTTATAGGTTCACAAGTGCATAGGAGATTACTAAGCGAATGGCTTAAGAGCCCTTAAAAACCTATCCAGTATAATCAGATTTTACCCAATAAGTGGCCCCTAGGGACAAGAAGATAGTAGAGGTTTTTTCATATGTCTTGAGTAGTTTACAGATTGCCCAATCCATAAGGGACATATGCACTACCCCAGGTGTGAATTTGCAACTCCCCATCCATTGATCCAAAATGTGTTTGAAGAGGACTAGGAAAGGGCTATGTTTAACATGAATAGGAAACCTGTTCCACAGAAAGGGTAATCTCTGTGACACATATCTGTCCCACCAGCATAATTTCTTTGAGTCATTGAGTAGGTATAGATCCGTAGATCAGGTGACCCTTGTGTTGTTTGTCTTGTGGATGTGCAACAGCTCCATCAAGACTAGATTTGTGAATGCCTTGTAGGTTAGGCATAGGTGACCCAGTAATACTCGGTAGGAGACAGAGTAAAGGAATAAGGCTTTTAGTCTATCCACATTGGACATGTTATTAACACTGTGTATTTTCTTTGTGAGGAACCTCTGGTGTCAATCCAGCTGTGTGAGTGACTAGTCAAATACATGCCAAATGGTGCTTTGTTCTTGAACGTATATCAACCCAGTGTATCTGCTGTTGTTCATCCTTACAATAGTTTGATAATGTAATTCCCTTATTTTCCTTGTTTGACTCTCCACTTAAGCTGTTTACTTACTTTTGCTCTCCAACTGTATTCCTTAGAATCAGAATACAGAGACTCCAACTAACCAATCTGCGTTGTTCATTTTAACTTGGTGGCTATTGAGCTGCCTGACTTAACTATAAAATTGCCTTTGATTGCTCTTCCGATCTCATGTTATATGCTCATACTAGTGAGCACTAGAGGATCAAATTGAGAAGTTCCCCCCACCTTTGACTACATTTTTTTTTACTCCTCTAAACACCTAAGCACTGGACAAGATGGAAAGTAAGTCTGCTAGTTTCATCTGTGTTGCCATCCTTTTAGTACTTGGTCTACTAAGACTGTGTACAAACTGCCTTATGCTCATAGACACGAAACTTAAGACCCAATGTTAATAATTCCATTAGTGAGAGGTGTAAATATATTATTAATCTGGATGCTTCCCTCTAACGTATAAGCATTCCCTATGAACTTCATATGTTTCTACCACAAGGCTTCTCTAA